>NC_140931.1:15577500-15830000 GCF_014529385.1 Adiantum capillus-veneris | reverse complement strand
ACCATCAAGTTTTCAATGTTTCAGAGTTATGGTCTTCTTTGCCAAAATATGGTTTTTTGCCATTTTTGCCCTGATCTTTTCAGCCCAATTTGATGGTGATGGTTCCTACTTACCCTACTCCTATGTTGCTTAAAAGAATCTAGAAACAAAATGAACAAAATAATGCAATTGAAAGTTGTAAAAAAATGGGAGAGCACTCTCGAGGCAATGAGAGAATTTGAAGAATGAAATGCCTTTGGCTATCATGTGCACAACTCTCTACCCTTCAAGGATAGATCTAGCCAATCCCTCAACTCTAGACTCTATCAAGCACTAAAACCACATCTGGTTGCTTTGTTGATAATGTGTAATGGATGACAAATCTCTGGATAATGAAGACTCTAAATACGCACTAGGTCACTCACCACATAAGGATCATTCCCTAGCAATGGTGCTTATGTTAGTGGGTCATTGCAATGGACATCCATAACATAGCTTTCTGGCACTAACATGCTATTGTCAATACTCAGGGAATAGACTCGGATGGGGCACAAAGACTCTCTAAGGGTGTCAACATTAAGAAGTGAACCTAGTAAGAAAACGTGTTACCCTCCATAAGTAAACTTTCAACTCACCGATAAAAAAGTATGCCTATGTCCTATCTCACCACTCTCAATCATCATTCTATTTCTATTACTTGAGTAGCCCAAAACTTTAATAAAAGCTATATTAAGTCTAAGGGGACAAGGCTGCAAAGTTTGGCAATATTCTGACAAGGTACCAAAATCACGATCCATCATTTACCAGATCATAAAAATTACAACAAAACTACTCAAACAGGTCGCCCTAAGGTTTAATATCACTCTCCTGTGAGGGCCATACCCAGACTCGACCCTACTCACCTCCCTCAATCCTTTAGACCGTTCCAGGGAATGACGTAGATCTATCTGCAGGTATCCCTCCCACTTGGGACCGACACTTAGACATGACTCCGATCTATCTTGAATGCCAACCCAAGGGGGTACATCCCTTCATTCAACGATTCTATCTGCTTCTCATAATCAATCTGTCCTTGACAGGTTTTCGCACCCAAAATCGTGGTCCTTAGTCTTGATTCTCTTGATCTTTAACTTGAGGATCTGCACTTGCTTTCTTGTTCTCCCTTGGTTCATGGCGATAACCCCTTTTTCCTGACAAGCACGCACGACATTTATCACTTTCCCCTAAGAAGAGGGATCTTGCAATCCTACCTGGTCTTGCTCGTCCCCAATTACCCATTTTTATCCCACTTAGTCCTAGCGTTTAACATAAAAAATTTTAATCAACATCCGGCCATCTGACCCTCCGGATCCGCCCACCCACCAAACCATTTCATGAAAATCCCTTCCCGAGGTAGTACTTAACTACTACAAGATCAGAAAGACAGTAGTCTATCAGACATCATTAAACAACAAGCAGCATGCAATCTGTTGCATACCCTCATTCAAGGAAATTCATCTGGTTGTTCCCACCAGGTCTTTATTTAGAAACTTTTAATTCATTTCCTTTCCTTTTCTGCTATAATTAGTTTGTAACTAGTTTCCTAACTAATCATGCAACACATTTAGTTTCAACCAATTCATCTTGCCTCCCCATTCAGGCGAAGATAATCGGTTACAAGCCATCAAAATGGCAACACCTTCACAATATTTCCTAGAATTAAGTGTTGGGAAAGGCTCATCAAGTAATTTAATCATTCCTTCCTAAGCATTTTATTTCGAGAGGTATAGCACTATCTGGTGACAGATGCACAGGATAGCCCCTATATTCCTAGCCTTTCCAGTTCCTTTTTAAGCAACTAAGTCGAACAAAATTCCTTAATTAAATTTGTTGGAATTAGGGTTGCAGAGAAACGCACACAGCTTGGAGAAGACGAAGGAAGCTTAAGGCACACAATAGAGAGTGTGTTACTTAGTGTGTAATGGAAAGATAGATAGCCCTAGAGTGATGGGCGTATATCCAATGCTCGGGAGAAAAAACCTCCTAAAGAGGAAAAAATGCCCCGGCGGTCCTAGTGTGTTCACACACATCGCTACCACATGTATATGGTAACAAATCCCCCCTGGAGTGATGCGGTGAATGAGAGCTGGCACATGAGTAAAGGGAAGTGCCATGCCCTGAGGACATGATCAGTCCACAAAGGGGAGTAAGCCCAAAGATTTGCGGAAAGCTTCTAGCTTCTCATGAGACAATGCCTTTGTGAAAATATCTGCAAGGTTGTCCTGTGTTGGCACATAAGCCAAGCTGATCTCTCCTGCTGAGAGCCTCTCCTCGACATAGTGGGAAAGCACCTCAATGTGCTTTGTGCAAGCATGAAAAACTGGGTTCCTCGCAACTGCCAATGTGCTCTGACTGTCAGTGTAGATAGTGTTGACAGTGTCCTGTACACCACCCAAATCAGCCATAAGGCGTCTGAGCCATACACACTCAACCGTAGCTGTGAAGACTGCCCTGTACTCAGCCTCACAACTCGAAGTGGCCACAATAGGTTGCTTCTTGCTCAACCATGATATACATGAACTGCCAAGCATGAAACAAAAACCACTTGTGGACACTCGCGTGTCAAAACAACCAGCCCAATCTGAGTCCGAAAAAGCATGTAAGTCTGGCGGCAATGATCCCCCCTTGGGATAAAACAAGCCAAGGTGTAAAGTGCCACTAAGGTAGCTGAAAATCCTCTTGACAGCCTGCCAATGCTTAGACCCTGGGCTATGCATGAATCTGCTGACTTGTGAGACTGCAAACTAAATATCCGGCCTTGTGTTGCAAACATAAATGAGGCAGCCAACATCAGTTTGATAAAGAGTGACATCAGCAGGATCGCCAACATCATGTAGACTCAACTTCAAACCTGTTTCCATGGGAGTGGCAATAGGTTTGCAATATTCAAGTCCAAACTTACATAGCAATGTTTCTATGTAACTTTTCTGACACAAGGCAATACCACCATCACACTGCTTAAACTGTATACCCAAGTAATGATGCAACAACCCCAAATCTTTCATCTTGAAAGTAGCATTCAAATCAGCCTTAAATTCAACAATATGTCTCTCATTTGGTCCAGTGATCAACAAATCATGAACATAAAGAACCACAATGAGAAGTACATCATCCTCACGCTTTACATACAAGGTGCTTTCTGTCGGACTGGTACGAAAGCCTTGTTTGACCAAATGAGTGCCAACTTTCTCATACCAAGCACGAGGAGATTGCTTCAACCCATACAAAGCCTTCTTACATCTGCACACTTTGTCCTCTTGTTCTTTTATGACAAAACCACGAGGCTACGTTACATAAACTTCCTCAAATATGTCACCATTCAAGAAAGCAGTAACAATGTCTGATTAATCTACATCTCAACCACAATGAGCTGCCAATGCACATAGAAAACGCACAGTAGTCATACGACAAGTGGGAGAAAAAGTCTCTTCATAATTTATGCCTTTTTGCTGTGCATAACCCTTTGCAACAACTTGAGCCTTATGGCGATCGATCTCACCATCCGGCTTGCGTTTCAACTTGTAAACCCACTTCGTACCAATGGCCTTTTTGCCAGGAGGAAAATCACATAAAGTCCATGTGTCATTCTCTATAAGTGCATCATATTCTGATTGCATGGCAACCATCCAATTCCTCAACATCATGTAAACTAGACACAGTCAAAGCATAACAATCTGATGCATAAGATGCATGGCGAGAGCCTGAACGAGTACGACTAGACAAAGGTGCATCCAATTTACTGTCATGCAATGTGTGCTCCAGCCATTTTGGCATACCTCTAGCCTGCTCATTTTCAGCCCTTTCCTCATCAAGTACATTATGTACATCTGCATCAGTAATAGGCTGATTTGTAACATTTTCAGAAACCCCCATAGGCTGTACATTTGCCTCATTGGAACTTACATTCGTATTTCCACCACTGGAAAGAGAGAAAAAGGTGTCATAAATGTCCTGTGAGCTTACATTACTGTCTCTAGTACATGACAGCAAGGGCTGAACAGAATCTTCCACAAACACTACATCCCGTGAAATCAGAATACATTTTGTTTGCAGATGATACAACCTGTAACCTTTTATTTCAGCACTATAACCAACAAAAATACATTTGACAACCTTATCATCCAATTTTCTGCGCTGCACTTGTGGCACCAAAGCATATGCCAAACAGCCAAAAACAGGCATGTGCTCAATAGAAGGCTTTCTGTCATGCCATGCTTCATATGGAGTAATAGACTACAAAGATTTCATAGGACACATGTTAAGTACATAAGTGGCACACATGATGGCCTCAAGCCAAAAAGAATGCGGCAAAGCTTGACTTTTGACCATACATCGTGCCATTTCCGTAAGTGACCTATTTTTCCTCTCAACAACACCATTTTGCTGAGGTGTATAAGGCACTGTACATTGGTGTTTTATCCCATGACTAGCCAGAAATGCATTAAATTCATGAGACATATACTCCCCCCCTGGATCGGAACGGAGGGTGCCCATAGTACATTTCGAGACATTTTCGGCCATAGCCATAAATTGTTTGAAGCACATAAAAACTTCGGACTTCGCTTTAAGCGGAAATACCCATGCATGCCTGGAGTAATCATTAGTGAAAGTCACGAAGTACAGGTAATTGCCCAAGGACGGAGTTTGCATGGGCCCACAATGTCATAAAATCTAATATCTAACTTTACCAAATGATTCTCATATTAAACTGATCATTTAATGTGGAGAGATAAAAGGGGACCAAGAGTTAGAATATAGATAAGTGCTTTTACACCTATCTCTACCAAGGGCCTACATGAGAGATGATGGCATCTCTACTATGGCTAAAAGAGGGATGGTCTATCCAAGAGCTAGGTACAAGAAGTGCTTTAGGTTCATCTCACGACGGGACCAAAAGAGAGATAGTTTTATCTCATTACAGGTCCATATGGGAGATGGCCTATAAAAGGGCAAGTACACTTAATGAGCATTAAGACCCTAGGGTTTGCTTCATTAAAGCCTGCAAGGGTTAGTGTTAAATGCCTTTAGACCTAGGACATTAAGTTGCATTTGTTAATTTTCCAAGGTGGGAACCTATGCTAAGCAGCTGGTGACTAAGCAGCTTGAGGTGCTTATTGACTAAGCAGTATGACTAAGGTGATTGAGGTGCTTGAGTGAAAAAGGGGGCCTACAAAGGAGGGAGACGAGCCCTAAAGGTAGGGGATGAGGGAGAAGAATATCTCTCTCTCTCTCTCTCTCTCTAGGCCATGCCCCTTATGGGCCAAAGGACACATGTCAGCATCCTAGGTCTTCTGCTCCCATAAGGTGCTAAAAGGCTATTGGCTAGCCACCTTAAAGGTCCAATGATCATTTAAATAATTGATTTAAGCATGTCTTTTATTAGGAAAGGCAATTTCATTTTCTAGTTAATGCTAAATGATGCTAAAATCCTATTGGGTAGCCTACCAAATGGACCAATGAGAATTAAGCTACATTATCTTAATTCCTATTGGCCAGTTGACTGAGAGGCCCAATGAGGATTTAATAAAGTATTTTTGATTGCCAAAGCTTGTGATAATAGGGGTATCAAGGACACTTGTAACAAGGCTACCCCTGTTGCCTTGGATGATCGAGGCCAACCATTGGCCAGCCCGGAAAGCATCCAATGAGAGAGTAGGTAGTGTAAGAAGCCCAAATTCGAATTTCCTTCTCTCTCTCATGAATCCCATGCCCCATTCTGGTGTGGAGGAGTTTTGAAGCTCACAAGTCTTCTCTCTCTCACATGCAAGGTGAAGGGAGGTGCCTACACCAACACCTCTTGGCTATGGATGCAAATCCAACCAAGAGCCAAGCTTAAAGCATGCTAACATCTTCTTAATCTCTATGTAAGCTAAGCTATTCTACTTATGAGTGATTATATGTAAGGGGATGAAAGCTTTCTTGTAGAAATACTTCTCCTTCTCTATTCTTCCTCGATCCCTGCCAGCTCTCCTCACCATTTATGGTGTTTGAGGTCTTGGGATAGAGGTTTGGGATATTTCAAGTTCTTGTTTTGTTAATAAGTATGCTAATGGTGGTGCATGAAGCTTCCATCTTCATGGCACCCAAATGATTGAATGAACACAATGATTAATGAGTTCACAAGTTCTTGTTAATGATTTCAAGGATGCTAATGGTTGTTTTGCAGCAAAGTCTTGGTACATAAAGCTTTACATCTTCATGCTATCAAAGATGTCTTAAAGAACACAAAAGATTGTATTGTACCAAGCTCCTCTTATGAGGAAATCTATAATACAAAAGCCTTCTGGAGGGGGTACCGGCTCCAAGTAAATCCGGTCCTCAACTGTTGTCAAATTCTCTATCTCTCTCTCTTTTACAAAGTTATTGGTCATGCCATGTTAATTAGGAAGTGTGTATTGTTTCTCTCTCCATCCAAACACTCTTTCCACCCACATGAAAGAATCTCCTTAATAAAATTCTCACAAAGTTTTTCTCCTTCTGCTACAATTTAAGTAAATAGGCCAATTCCATTACACACAAACATCACTATGCACGAGTTGCAACCTGCATGTGACCCGAACTGAACCATCCTTAGGAAACATAGAACGTTGCATCTTACCCAAAATAAAGCCTTCACAAACATGTTTGACAGGTGCTTCAAGAGGCGGCAAAGAAGCAACCATATCAGATTTCTACAAACTCAACAAACTGGCAAAATTCAGATGACCAAAACGTGCATGCCAAAGTTTTGCATCTGAAATAGCCCTTGAATCTGCAACAACATTTGCAAAATTTTGTCCACACTTTTTATACAAAGTGAGCTTATACAGCCCACGGCACAAAAGGCCAGATGCAACAATTTCATCACCAAAACTGAGATCATGAACTGTACATCTGTCATCCACAAATTTGACTACAAGTCTAAGTCTAGCAAGTGCGGATACAGACAAGAGATTCTTCTTGATCCGAGGTACATAAAGTGCATCAACAAGTGTGAAAGAGCTGCCATTAGCAGCAGTAAGCACAATCTTTCAACCTCCCTGAATTGGATAAGAGGCATTGTTGGCACAAGTGACTGAATTCCCATGAGGGACAGACTCGAGAGAGGTAAACAATTCACGATGTGAGGTAATGTGCTTTGTAGCACCACTGTAAAAATACCACACATGTGAATCTGCAACAACTGACAAGCATGCATCATGGACAGCAGGATTGTAAGTGCACTTTGCGCTAAAAGCCCATTCTGCATCAACATCACCATCACAGTATCCTTTCACAGAAGACTCAACAATGGCTGCATTTGTAGTGGAACCAGCATTTGCAGTGGAGCCACCCTCTTTCTTCTTAGCCTCTTTGGCCCTCAACTTAGGACACGACTTGATCAAGTGATCATTAGCTTTACAATAATGGCAACGCGTCTTCTTTTTGCCCTTATCACCAGAATTTCCAGACAAAGTTCTGCCAGCAGAAGCATTAGGAACAAAATTTTGCCACTCACAGCAGAACCATAAGAAGTGGCTGCATTACTGTTACCACCCTTTCTTTGAGAAGCAATAAAACCCTGTTCAACTGCACGCTACCTAGTCCTGTTTTTTCTAGAAAGTTACTCTTGCAATAGCAATGTGCATAATGCATCAAACTTGACAACTTTAGGATTTCCTTTGGTCATCAATCTCCAAGTACTAGCAAAAGTCTGGTAGGAATCTGGTAAGGCATCAAGAACAGTCTGCACAAGGGAACTATCTGAAATGACTTCACCTTCAGAAATAAGTTGCTCATTGATATCCTTGGCACTAGCAAGGAAAGTGTCCATATCATCTTCCTCATGCATAATCTTTGACTCCAGCTCTTTACGCAACAAAGAAATTTTAGCCTCATTGCGGCTTGCATAAAGATCTGCTAGAATATCCCAAGCCTGTTTTGTAGATTTTGCTGAACGAATGTGAGGAACAATGGTGCGCTTCACAGACAACACAATCAATGCATGAGCCTGCGCATCCTTGACATCCCAACGAGTTTGTTCTGTTGTAGGCAAAACAACTCTAATATCAGCCATCTTTGCAGCAAGACTTGCAACATCCTCAACATCCTCAGAACCAGGACGTACATCAATGCCCTGCACAATGTTACAGACGCCCTTTGACATAAGGACATGTTGCATCATGTAAGCCCACATAGGGTAATTGTCCCCATGCAACCTGTCCTCAGCAGCAAACATCTTGAACACATCTGTGTTGTTGTTGTCAGCCATGGTAAATGGTGCACCTGATGTGAAAACTGCCTGAAAATAGGAGAAACGGAGTGGGAACAACACGTGCTATATAGCACAAACCATAGAAGTTTGTAAGGCACCTGTTATGCAGAAAACGACACTGACAGAAACTTTGCAAAAAATGATGAAATAGCCTGTGCATGCAGTACTGCCTGTAGTGGAAAAAGAGGCCGAAATGAGCCCAAATCAAAAATCTGAGCAGACCAAGCTCTACGAGCCCTCCCGAAGTATTTGTCGAATTGCGAATGCTAGCCAAAGCTCACTGAAATCGGAGAAAGTGAGCAGGTGTGTACTCGAGTAGCTGGCGACTAAGCACGGGAGGACACAACCTACTCTGATACCAATTGTTGGAATTAGGGTTGGAGAGAAACGCATAGAGCTTGGAGAAGACGAAGGAAGCTCAAGGCACACAATAGAGAGTGTGTTACTTAGTGTGTAATGGAAAGATAGATAGCCCTAGAGTGATGGGCGTATATCCAATGCTCGGGGGAAAAAACCTCCTAAAGAGGGAAAAAATGCCTCGGCGGTCCTAGTGTGTTCACACACATCACTACCACATGTATATGGTAACAAAATTCACATCCTCCTTCTTGAGTATGACCTTCTCATCCAACTATTGGCATCAGGCCATACCCAAATTATGACCGATTTCCAATAAGATATCGTGGGTACTTTACCCGGCCGGGCAAAAATAAAACAAACCCATTCATCCCTTATCCCTCGGGGCATGAATGACCTAGGTATAACAACTTGCCGGTTATGCTGCCCTAGCCGAAAAGGGCCAATCTTCGTCAAGTTTTCCAAGAGATGCTTAGCTTAAGAGCGCAAATCTACCTTTGAAACTTAACGTAATGATGCATAGATACTCTTAGCACTTAACCCGAATTGCGAGGTTTCCATTAAAGCTTAAAACTAAAAATGCAAGGTAGTCACTAAAGCTTACATCTAAGTGCAAAGTTACCATTAAAGTGAAGCTTAACTTAATGATGCATAACTACCATTAATACTTAACCCTAATTCCAAGGTTACCATTAAAGCTTAAACCTAAAATGATGCACATAAACCTTCCTAATATTAAAACACATGGATTAATTAATCCTACTAGAAATGAAAATTACCTCCTCTAAACAAGAGGGAAGTGGGGTTGAAGTCCTTCTTGAAGAGATGTGAGGCTCAAGGAGGGAGGAAAGGGATTTAGGATGAAGAGGAAGGAGAGAGAAGCTTCTTCACAAAACCCTCAACGGTTTGGCCTTCAAGAGAGGGAGAGAGCAAGACCAAGGTTTAATGGAAACCTTGATTTACTTAAGCATAGTCTTGAGCATGGCAAGTATGCAAGTAGCTTAGCAATATGTGTGTAAAATTACAAAGGAGAGGGGGTGCTTATATTGGAAATGGTGGATGGAATTCTCTTCTCAATTCCTATTGGACCCCAATTCTCTTCTCAAATGCTATTAGACCCCAATTCTCCTCTCAATTTCTATTGGACCCCATTTCTCTTCTCAAATGCTATTGGACGCCAATTCTCTTCTTAATTCCTATTGGAGCCCAATTTTCTTCTTAGTTCTTATCTCTTAACTTTATCTTTCAATCAAGTTAATCCCTTTTTCTCCTAATTCTCGATCTAGATCAGTTCCCACACGGATTTTGATGAAGAAGTATAAAAATAATATTAATCTTTTTGGAAAAATATCGGGATGACGTAATTTCTTATCCAAAATATCCTTGTCTTTTCGTTCTGGAGTAAAGTCTCGTTGTCCGCATGACTTCTTTGTCGGTCTTCTTTTTCTAAATTATTTTCTAGGCTAAAAAAGTCCTGAATGGCTTTAGGATTTAGGGAGGGACCTTACATCTGCTAAAGTCAAAATGTCATAAAACAATGATTTAGGCACTCAAAATTGAAGATAAGACTTGCAAAGATGAGATCAAAAACCATGACAGATCTTGATGTCTTATATATGAATGAAAGAGCAAGAGAAGAGAAACACAATGCAAGTTTCAAAATTTGAATTAGATTACCCAGTCATGAGATATATCGATTAAAAATTTAAGCTGAGTGGACGTTTGATAGTATGTACAATAGAGCTCTTCTCTTTATCCAAAAGAATGTCTAGTTCCCTTTCAACCTAGAGCTATTGACTTTTATACCTAGGGCTTTCAAAAATGGCCCTTGGCGGCTACTAGGCCTTGAGTACATAATAGACATTACATCTCAAAAGTTTGTAGCTTTAGGATCAAATTACACTTGTTCATTTACATGGTTCTTAAAAAATAAAGTATAATTTATAAAAAATGTGGCTTTGAAATGTGTGTCCGACTAGAAGGGTGCCCGTAAGTGGTATTGGCCAAACACTTTTGTAGATGATCTTCATGATGCTATATGCATGACATGTTTGTGGATTCTATCGATACAGAGGTAGAGTGTGATGGCTCTTGTAAGTCACAATAGTGTCTCTATCACTCTACAAACATGTTGAAAGATGCACCTTGTATTTTTTGTAGATGATCTTTATGATGCTATGCATGCCATGTTTGTGGTTTCTATGACTACAGAGGTAGAATGGCAGTGCTTTTGTGAGTCATAGTAAGTTGAATTAGAGATGAAAAATATGGAGTTCTTTAATATGCTCACGCTAGAAGTTGACATGGTTATGACAAGATATGTGCATCGAGTCTCTATGAATGAGGGGGAGATGATCCTCTAGGAGTCAGAGTTGACACATCCATATGTGACCAATCCTAATGGTGATAATTTTATGCACATACTACATTGGCCAAGATTACAAAGTTATCATCATCTTTTTGGAATCTCATGTATGACCTCTTAGTGTCAATACCCAATATAGCAATTACAATGAAAGATTTCATAGTTGGGATCGTTAGTCGTGTGATAACTAGCACTAGCTTGGTGCATCATGGAGCTATGCAAGTCATTACACGATACCAATGAGATATGTATGATGGATCTAGTAGTGATACGCATGATTGGCTATCACTAAAGCATATATGTTAGCTTGCATGTATTTAATAGAGCTAGTGGACATAGGTTGAGAGATGATCTCTCTCTATCATCTTGTGTATACTACTAGTTATCCACCAGTAGGTCCACTTATCGGCACACTCACATTTAAGTGAGAGGTTGTTATTCTTATTTACCCTTATTCTTTATATACAAAGCAATAAAGAGTTATGTTGCTCATATTGAGAGGCTGCTCAACACACACATGTTCTCTCTTCTCCACACACAACATGTATTGTGCTTGCATCACTCCCTCACATCCTTTACAAAGCAGTATAGGATTGGGGACATTTTACTATTATTGTTTACTATAGAGGGGGTGACAAGAAGAGGTTTGTAGAAAAAATGATGAAGTAGAGCACTCAAGTGAAGAAAAAGACAATGGGGATGAAGACAGTGAGGTGGAAGATAGCATTCACATTGATGTAGATGTTTTTTCCGTGTTTCTTGAAGGAGAGCATGATGAAAAACAAAGATTTACTTGCATTATGGAGAATGAAGAAATCTCTAGTCCTTATGAGAAAATTGAAGAGATGATGCAACCAACCGAAATGTCAAATAGGACTTGATTCACATCAAGCTATGTCCGGATTTGACTAATGGTGAGCACCTACACATGATACAAAAGTTTCCTAATTTATTCATCACTCATTATGAGGAAATTAGAGGCTTCAAAGGAGAATAAATCAACATCAGAATCAAGGAAGGAGCTCAAATCAGACACCAAAACATAAGGAGAATGGGATAGGAATCAATGCATTAAAAGAGGAAGTAGACAAGCTTCTGAAAGTAGGTTTCATATTTTTTATGAGTACTACAGAATGGGTAAACCCTATTATTGTCACACCCAAGAAGTATGGAAAGGGGAGCATTTGTGTTGACTATAAGCCTCTAAATGTAGCCATAAAAAGGGACCCTTAACCTCTTCCTTTCATAGGTGACATTCTTGATTTTGTTGTAGGATATGAAAGGCATAGTGTATGTGATGGATTCTGTGGATAATTTTAAGCTCACCTTGGCTCCAGAAGATCAAACAAAGACAACTTTTATCACACAATGGGGATGCTTTTGTTATCGTGTCCTTTCTTTTGGTCTTTTGAATGGCTATGCTGTACCATAATTAGGTCAATAAGGTGACCGCCCTTCCTTGAAAATTTTGTGAAGGATCTTATCGATGAATTTTGTGTTTATACCTCTAGAAAGGATCGTTGTTCAAAGCTTCAGATTGCATTTAGTAACATTGTGAAAGTGGAGGTCAACTCAAGCCAAAGAAGTCGCATCTTGCTCAATCGAGAGTGACATTTTTGGGACATATGATCTCTAAGAATGGTATTGAAACAAATCCTGATAGAGTGAAGGCTTTGTTACTCCTCTCATCACCTATAGATACCAAGAAATTGTCTATTTTTATCCAACGGGTGAAGTATATGGCAAGGTTTGTTCCTTTATCCTCTAAACCTTTAAGTAGCAAGGTTGGATCCCTTATAATGGACCAATGAATGCGAAGATGTTTTTTGAGGCATGTAGGAGGTTCTTGGTTCTCTTCCCACTATGTAAGTTCCTAATTAAGAGATTTATGTAACTTCATTCGTAGGTGAGGATGCTATTGGAGAAATGCTTATTCAACAAGGTAACAAATCCCACTACATAAAGCCTATCTATTGTACTAGCATGGTGAAATTGGAGATTGAAAGAGGTTATGGAGAGGTGTGTTGGGGTATAAAGCCCAATGTGGTCGCCCAGGTAACTGGGCGGGCCGCCAGGTATGTACACATATTATTTTGTAAAAACCTAATAAGAACTCACTATGCTCTACACATTACAATAGAGCGAGTTCACCATATCGTCGTGCTCTTCTTCTCGCACTCTCTCTCGCGTCGCACTTCCGCTCGTACTCCTTCAATTGGTATCAGAGCTCAGATCGAGGCTTAGGGCAGCACTGCAGGAGGCTAGAGTCACCAACTCAGATCGAGGCTCGGGTCATCTCGGCCACCATTCGGCTTCGACAAAGGTCTGTGCAGGCCATTTTCGACTACGTGGTCTCGACGGGTGCATATCCGACTGTGCAAATTTGGGGTTTTCGGCCTACGACTGCAGGTGCTGAGGATATTGACACTCCCAGAGTGTTGATTTGTGGCTGTCTACACATCGAAGGACGGCTCATAGTTCTTGGAGGCGTGTCACATATGACACGGGCGCATCTACACACAAGCTGTAGGCAACATCCACTAGTTCATCAGGTAGCTTGTGTTTGCTGCTTGATATTCCAGATTTCATCCTGACATTGCAGGTACTTCCACATGGGATGTATTGTCAGAGATGATGATGTTTGTTGAGGGTTTGCTGGCTGTGAGTCACGCAGTAAACAACCGCCGCAGCGGTTACAGCATATAGTGGGAAATTTGTGGATGTATGACTTTGTGGGAAGTCTATGTACTGTCAGATTTACTGCAACCTTTGTTGAGGGTCGAGTGAGGTTTTATTGAGCTGGGGTATTCTCGAATGTTGAGATCCTTTCGGTGATACAGGTCTTGGAGCGATCCCTCGAGCACCCTTAGATAGGCAGCTAAAATGTATTGACTGTGAGTTAGATAGTTGGGATTGCATCTTTGCTTTACTGCCGTTGAGGCATTGTCACAGTCTATGCTTACAGGACAATGATAGGACAGTGAGAGACAGTACAGGTGCAGGACATGTTTACCCGCAGCTTACAATGTCAGAGAGACAGTGTTTTTTGAGCTGTTTTTTGGTCTGTTTTTGAGTACACCAGAGCCATTTTACAAAGGAGACTCTGCCGAAATTTATGGAGAATCTGAAGCTTTCTTGGTTCATTTGACAGGTTGATATTGGTTCAGAGGTCAGTTTACAGGGGAAACTCTGCCGAATTTTTCCCAGGAAAGTAAACCATTGTGAAGCGTAGCTATGGCTGGATCACAGGACACCGCTCTTTACAATATCAAGAAGCTGGATGGAACCAATTTCACATTGTGGAAGAAGCAGATTTGGCACGTGTTGGTACAAAAGAAGCAGATAAAACCTATAAAGCTCAAGGGGATAAAACCAGAAGATATGGACGAAGATGAATGGAGCGAAATGGATGAATTGGCACTTTCTACCATTATGCTAACTTTGGCAGAAAGCGTTTACTTCAATGTAGTAGACGAGATGTCGGCTTATCAAGCATGGTTAAAGCTGAGTGATCTTTATGAGAAGCAGAGTGCAGCTTCACAGGTATACTGGCTTAAGAAGCTTGTTGACTTGAAGATGAAAGAAGGGACACCTATGTCCAATCATCTGAATGAATTCAACACAATCTATAGTCAGTTGTCAGCTCAAGGTGTCAAGTTTGATGAACCTGTTAGAGCTATGTTCCTGTTGATCACATTGCCGGAAAGTTGGGACACTTTTCGCATAGCTTTGAGTAATTCTGCACCTCCAGATGGTTTGAACATAGCAGGTGTAGAAGGAAGTCTGCTTACTGAAGAAACCAATAGAAAGACAATGGACAAAGGCAAAGGAACAACCTTAGTTGTCAGGGGAAGGACAAAAGAAAAGTACAAAGGTGGAAAGAGGAATCAGTCTCGTAGCAAGTCCCGCAATGCTAAAGGCAAGAGTGACATATAATGCTACCATTGTGGCAAGAAGGGTCACATGAAAAGAGACTGTAGAGAATGGAAAGCAGAAAAAGGCAAAGAGAAAGCTGAAGACCATGCTTTCTCAAGGCTACAAACGTAGTGAGTTCGATCACTGTCTATATACAAAGAAGGCTAAGGATGGCAGTTGGCTGATCCTTATTTTGTATGTGGATGACATGTTGATTGATGGCAAGCAATTGGAAGAAATTTCAGCTTTGAAGTCAAAGATGGAAAAATCGTTTGACATGAAAGACATGGGTGAGGCAAGTCATATACTTGGTATGCGCATTGAGAGAGATAGATCAAAGAAGTTGATTTGGTTATCTCAAACAGAGTATATTGACAAGGTTTTGCAACGTTTCAATATGGAGAAGGGAAAGGCATTGAGTGTTCCATTGCCACCATTTGTGAAACTTAGCAAACAGGATTGTCCTGTGTCTGAGGAAGAAAAGGCTAAAATGGATAAGATTCCATATGTGTCTGCAGTGGGTAGTTTGATGTATGCAATGATTGCTACTCGCCCAGACATTGCATTTGCAGTGGGAGTAGTAAGTCGATACATGTCAAACCCAGGCAAGAAACATTGGATAGTGAAAGGAATATTGAGACACCTGAAAGCTACAAAGAGTATGCGTATATGCTATGGGAGTCAGGAGCTAACTGTAAAGGGTTTTACAGATTCAGATTATGCACGTGACTTAGACAGCCGAAGGTCTACGTCAGGGTATGTCTTTACATTGGCTGGTGGAGCAGTCTCATGGCGTTCTAGATTACAAGATTGTGTTACTCAGTCTACTACAGAGGCTGAATATGTTGCAGCATCAGAGGCATGCAAAGAATCAATTTGGCTTAATCGACTAGTAACAGATTTGGGAATCAAAGAAGAGATGCCTATGTTATATTGTGATAGTCAAAGTGCTATACAATTGGCTCGCAATCCAGTTTATCACTCAAAGACAAAGCATGTGGATGTGAAGTATCATTTCATCACGGAAATGCTCGAGGATAAGCAACTTCAGCTTGTCAAAGTTCATACCACAGAAAATCTTGATGATCTACGTACAAAAGGACTTCCCTCAGAGAGCTTTGCGCATTTTTGCAAGCAGCTAGGTGTAGGGTAGTACATCACTTCTCTACATCTCTTGTATATTAGCTTGTATAGTAGCTTCTCTCACACTTAAAGTACCACATTGGACTTTAAGTGGGAGGTTTTTGGGGTATAAAGCCCAATGTAGTCGCCCAGGTAAGTGGGTGGGCCGCCAGGTATGTACACATATTCTTTTGTAAAAACCTAATAAGAACTCACTATGCTCTACACATTACAGTAGAGCGAGTTCACCATATCGTCGTGCTCTTCTTCTCGCACTCTCTCTCGCGTCGCACTTCCGCTCGTACTCCTTCAAGGTGGAGCTCGTTATGGCGAGTATCATTTGTGCGTGTAGAAGGTTCAGGCACTACCTTTGTCTTAAAAAATTCACATGTCTCACTAGCTATACTCTTCTAGCTCAATTGGTGAATAGCCCTATTTGATCAAAGGGACTCATGAAATGGATTGTGGAGCTACAAGAATTCCAATTCTCTTACAATGGCTACATTGGATGATTTTCTCACTTGTAAAGAAATCCATCTTCTTATCAAGGAGGATGTAGCGAAGAAGTAATACATAGAACCTCTTGACATAAAAATGCCTACTTATTTCTCTTTGATGGCTCTTACAAGAAAGTTCATAGTGAAGCTTTGGGAGATATTGTAATTTATGATCCGCATAGCACCTTGGTAACCAAAAGGAGTATGAAGCTTATAGCACAAAGCAACAATGAAGTTGAGTATGCTACTACTTTGGACTACACCTTTGCCCTGAATTGGACATCCATTGTGTAAGGGTAAAGGTGATGCTCGTTTGGTGGTTAAGAAAGTACTTGGGGTGTGGTAAAGTAAGAATCTAAGGCTGAAAAATATGTGTTTTCAAGTGAACAACTACACCTTTGCCTTGAACTAGGCATCCAATGTGTGAGGGTAAGACATGATGTTGTTTTGGTGGTTAAGCAAGTACTTGGGGTGTGACAAAGTAAGAATCCAAGGCTGAGAAATATGTGTTTTCAAGAGAAGAACTTTATTAATCATTTTAAATCTTGGATTTTAAGGCATATTGACAGGTCTCAAAATGAAGAAGCACGTCCTACTGTACAAGCTTTAATTGGCAAATTGTATGTGATAAGGTCTTGGTCTCCTCTTTATTTTGGAAGGTAATATTTTAGGAGGAAAGAAGAGTTTCTACAAATAGGTTTTCTTCCATCGAAGTTGGAGAAATCAAAGAAGTATGCCTTCCTTTGTTGTGTCAAATGGTATGTGCTTCTTAGTGACACCCTATATATGAAAGGTGCTGATCTTGTGATGAGAAGAGTTCCTTGGAAAGAGAAAAGTTACAAAATTTTAGAGGAGAATCATGAGGGCTCTTGTGGTGATCATCTTTCTTTGAAGATCACTTTGCCAAGCATTCAACATGATGTTCATCATTGGTTTAGGTCTCGTATAAAGAGTGCCAAAGTAGGGCAAGTAGGGTCTAAATTTTAAAAAAACTAGAGAGACCATTTTGGCTTATGAAATTTTGGAAAGATGGGGCATTGATGCAATAATCCCTTTACCTATACAACTAGAGGCAAATGTTACATACTTACTATTGTTAACTATCTATCTAGGAGGGCTAAAACTAAAGCTATAAAACAAATCACAAGTAAATATGTTTCCCAATCTTTATATAAAGAGATTTGCTGCAAATTTGGCATGCCATTAGAGATGCTTTCTGACAAAGGTCTAGGTTGCAGTGAGAGTGTTGGATTATCTATGTAAATATTTATGACGTAGAGTCACATGTTTACTACTCCCTATTATCCCCAATGTAATGGAATGAATGAGAAGTTTAATGGAGAAATCATAAGTATGCTTACAAAGATGACCCAAAGCAATGTGAAGACTTGGGAGTTAGAGCTACCTTGGCTCTATGGGCCTATAGGACTACCCCCAGGTCAAGTACTAGTTTCTCTCCCTTTCACCTAGCTTTTGGTAACAAGGATTTGCTTCCTGTTGAAGTGGAGACACTAGTTTTGAGATGATGTTTAAGCATGAATATGAAACTCATGATGTACTCAAAGAGAGCCTTTTGTATCTACAATGTGTAGAATTGGATATGTTGCTTGCTTTTAAGCATTATAAACACATGTTGAAGACTATTCAAACAAAAGCAAATAAGACGTTCAAAGACAAAGACATCAAGAAGGGTGATTGGTTCTTCAATACAATAGTTGTCAAGATAATTATTTATAACTTTCTAAAAATATTTTCTATCTTAAATTGGTCACCTAAGAAATGGAAAAATAAAAGAGATCAAGTGAAATTGATTTAAGTGCTTATAGACTTAGTTTAGTCAAAAGCTTGGGAACAAAGGAAACAAGTCTATAAAAGAGCAAGGATAATTGCAATTTAATCATCTAAGGTCAAAGATACATATGAGTATAGGATAAATCTATCCCAAGCAACCTTGATCAAACGTATATGACAAAGGGGATTAATTGAAGCAATTATAGGCATCTAATAATAGAAATTAATTGTGTATATTTTAAGTAATCAAATGAAATCCTTAGGGTAAAATTAAAACTTACCAGATAGAGTCTAAGTTTGGTAGATTAGAAGTTAGCAGGTTTTAGGACTAGCTTCATAGAACCCCTAAAAGATTGTGCTAAGGTTTTTCACAGGAGGTGAAGCTCCAATGCCCAAGGGTAAGTTTAATTTTCACCAGAGTTTGTCCTAATTTAGCAAGTTCTAAAGTAGCAGTAGACTCTAGCCCGGGTCAGCTTCATAGACCCTCCAAAAGATAGTGCAAAGGTCTTGCACATGAGCTAGTTGAATTGAAGGTAAGACTATGGTTTTCAATCAATAAGGGAAAAGAAAATCACTAAGGTTAGATCAGCCCTTCCCTATTCAAAAATTTGACTCTAGTACTTCTCTTCCAAGTTTGGCTAGGCCACATGTCCAAAGTAGCTCATATATGCATTATAGAATCTTTGGGCAAGTGTGGGTATTTGTACCTTATCTCAAGTCAAGTTGGGGGGGGGGAGGGGGGGGGGCTAGAGAGAGAGAGAGAGAGAGAGAGAGAGAGAGAGAAGAGAGAGAGAGAGAGAGAGAGAGAGAGAGAGAGAGAAGAGAGAGAGAGAGATTTCATAAATAGATGGGGGAGGACAAGTGTTCACTCATGCACAAAGTTGCTCTCTTAAGTTTCTCACATGATTGGCTCATGTAACCAATATACACTTTTGAGATTTTTGACAAGTGGGAAAGAGGAAAAAGAGGAGGACTTGTGGCTTTTTTGTTAACACTCTCTCACATTCTCTCACACTCTCATGTGCCCCTTGTGGACAAGCAAGTACTTTCTCTCTCTCCCTTTCCACATGGGAGCTCAAGCGATTGTCTCTATGCTCAAACACTTGGCTATGGATACAAATCCAAGCAAGTAGATCCATGAAAACTCATCATCATCTTCTTCTTTATTATCCTAGCTATGAAAAAAAGCTTGATCATACTAGAAAATATAACTTCTCCTTAAGAAATATTTCTCTTCACTCTCATCTACCTCTATCCCTATAGTTCCTTTTGTTTGCGTTGGGGTGTTTAGGGCTTGGGAAGGAGGGTTACACCATGTGTGAATCATGAAGCTCACCATCTTCATGGGTTTGAGTAAGCTCCTGAAGAGCACACAATTGTATTGTAATTGGAGCTCTCATTGAGAGAATTATTATACAAAAGTCCATTTGGAGAAAAGATCAGCTCCAAGAAAATCCAGTCCTCAACAATTTGTCAATCTGAATATGTTTTTCTCTTCAAGTTATGTTGCATGATTTGATACTTCAATGTGTAAATGGTGCTATCAAATTAGCTATGCACTATCTATGGTTCTCTTCTAAAGAATCTTCTCAATGGAAAACTCTCGTTTCATTAACTAGTTCCACTATGAGTGCATGAAAAATGCTAGATACTCTGACATTGGTATCAGAGCCTAGGTTTCGCTTTTCTTGCCTAAGAAGAGAGGTCCTTGAGTAATCTATAAAAGGTTGGAGTTTTTCATTGGTTGATGACTTAGGCTATGTTAGATTCTGGGGATTAACTCTCACTATAAAAAGAAAAACAAGGAAAAAAACCAGTGTTGGTGGACACTTTCCACTACCATTTGCTAAGTTGATTAGGAGTAGGATAAGTAGACATCGAGGAGGTTTTCTGACCTATCTCACCCTCTGAATTGTCATCAGTGAATTGTTTTATGAAATTTTAGAGTTTTAGGTATGGGCATCATGAGGTGAGCTCGAAAGACTGAAAACAACATTTCTAGTCATCATTAATCTTAGTAAGTCAAAAATCAAAATTTCAAGGTTTGTTGGCTAAAAATGGGATTATTATCTTCTTAGTGTTAGATGCATGCATATGTGTTTTTGTTTTTGCTAAAGTACTTGCAATAGGTTGCATAAGATCTTAATACCATCAAAATCCCAAAAAGGTGCATTTTTTTGCTAGTAGATAATAAGCGTTTTTTTATAAGGCCTAAAATTGAACTTTTTTCTCAAGTACATCTTGCCTCGGTGAAGTGTGAATACTTTTGTGAAGGCTCTACAGCTTTTTATTCCATTTGAGTGCAAGAATCGAGCCAAAACAACTTTCACATTTGACAAACAAATAACTGAAGGTAAAACACTCAAAACATAACAAAAATTGTCGAGACCTCTTGAAAGGTCTTAAAATACCTTGTTTTAACTATGAGAGCTCAAAGGGTGAAAAAAGTTATAAATTTGGGCACCTAGATAATAAGGGTGCTTATTATCTTGGGACGTGGAAATGCAAAATTTTCACAGGTGGACAACACCACAAGTTAGAACATAGTATAGTAAGACCCTAATTCAAATTTGGTATTATTTGGAGTTGCAAGTTGTTAGATAGGCCTAGATTTTACTAAGATCCAACTACAAACACAAAATTTTGCTCAGAAACTTGGAAACTAAACCAAACTCCATGAAACTTGATGAGTGACTTGTTTATAGTGTAAACATCTAGTACAAGTCAAAAATTGAAGAAAATCCTTCATTCTGACCCAAGAGATAATTAGCACACTTATTATCTTTTGCCTTGAAATTTCAATTTTTGGAAAATTTTTCAAAGGGAATTGGATCTAGGGTAGTAATGGAGTACTTGTGTGGAGTTTCAAGTAATTTGGAAAACTCTTGATTTGCATAGCCACTTGAATTTCAATTGAAACCACCAAACACAAAAACTGTTAGGAGATTGAGGTAAACTTGCCCAAAAATTGAAAAACGGGCCAACACAGGGCTTATTGAATACACACTTAACTAATGGGGATCAATAGAAGTGAAAAACAATGCTCTTTTGACTCAATAGCTATTAAGCACACTTATTATCTCTTGATAGCCAGACATGTCATTTTTATATTTTTTTATTGCCAAGTTAGTAGACCTATCATACAGAAAGCCTAAAAGATTTGGAGTCATTTGGACATTGTTTGCTACTAGAAATGGAGTTTCTTGAAATCTAAGGTTGCAAATTGGTCCTTTGGCTACTTTGGCTGGATTGAAGCTAAAATTTTTGACCAAGAGTCCTTGTATATACTTGCAAATTAATAGACTAACTTGTATACTTTTGATTATAAAGGAGTGATCGAGATCAAGCTTGAGCAATAGCCAGTTAGGAATCTAGACAAAACAAAAACAGGTTGGTATTAGTTCTAAAGGCCATGTATTCTATTTCAATGAATTTTTGGTCTATATGTATCTTAGATTAGGCCGTGTCATAGAAAATCAGGGTTATAATTGAGAAATTGAGAGTAGAGTATCTATTGAGGAGAGCATAAACCAAGGGGGACTAATACAAACCATAGTGGAAGAAGTGACACTTACTCCAACTCCACCAAGGCAACTAACACCCTTGAAAATCATGTATAGCTTCAAGATTAGGGAGAAGGGTCCAACAAACCTTCCCGTACACCTCTTTAGAGATTGTTATAACAATAACTTTGTTATGATGATTCCAAAAGAGGTCAAACAGGCCAAATATTAGGGCTACTTGATCACATATATGATCATGGTTATGGGTCTAAAAACTGAATAGAAATTTGGGCCGCATAAGAGATCTTTTGGAAACATGGCCAACCAATGGGGTAGTGCAACCCAAGGAAGGCTCCTCGATGATAAGGATTGGATGAGAGGTACAAAAACCACCACAAATCGAGGAAGAATGGCCGGCGCCAGTGCCAAAAGGGGGCCAAATGGGCCACCACTACCAAGCAACTAGTTTGAAGGATTAGACAAAGTACCACCAGCTAGAAGAGTAGGTGCTAAGCATAACAGTAGAGTCAGACCAGCTAATTTCCCAAAATGGGTGAAAAAATACAATGGCTTAGAATCCATATGACCCCTAGCAAGCTTCAGGCAAGTACTAAGAGAAAAAATATTATCGAACTTCCACACTCAATTTGAGGGATTTAGAATGACCCTGGAATGTCAGGCTTTGACATGGATTCAGACCACTTGGATCTATCACAAATCTTGTAACATTGGCATAAAAAATTGTTGCTGCTTGTTCAAAGATGGGAATCAAGCACAACACAATATCACACATCTACAATTTCAAACAAAAACAAGGGGAGTCTATAAGAGATTGTGTAAGTTGTGGATGAGGTAGTACATTGACAGATGTACAGCGTTGGAAAATCCAATTAGCAAGGAAAGACTTGCCTCATTGCTCTTAGAAGGCTTACGTCGTAACAAAGAGTTGCATGCTATTTTGTATATCAAGAAATATACCAACCTGGAAGCATGCATCCTAGATGGTATAGACTTGGGGAACAACTGTGAGATCTTTAGTGTGAAGAGAGCAGTCTTAGAGACATACATACCAAGCAAACCACATCTATTGTGCCAGCACAACTAGGACCCACTATGGAAACTCCTATGAATGCCATTGAAGATATGCTCAAGTGTATGAATGACATGATGAGCAAGATGCATATGATTCCAATGAGAGGGCCAGGACAAGGTCCACCATAGGGACAATCCATAGGACCAACAAGGCCATCTAAGTGGTGTGCCATTGAAGGAGAATTGAGACCAACAAATGCTATTATAGACCAAAATACAATGGAAACGTCCAATATGTACCAACGAGACAACAAAGACAACCTATGATAGGTATCCATCGAACATGGACAAATGCAAAAACCACCCATGGCTATGGAGAGACGTCAACCAATGCTAGGTTATAGCAACCACCCTTCCCAAGAAGTAATGTTATGCCAATCAAGTATATGCATATTGAAGAACAAGTGGAAGAGCATATCATAGTACTGGTTACACCCTATAATGAGGCCACTTCATCATCTATGGTAGCTAAGGAAGAGTAGTATAATCAACCGCAAACTACCATAGTAGAACTAGTCTATCAGGCACCTCTAGAGGCAGCACCTGCTTACTTCATTGCAAACCAGGAAGCTAGGCCACCCATGATGAAACAAATGCCAATACCAAAAGCAGAAAATTTTCATAATTGTGGATCTGATGATCATTGGAAAAATGATTGTCCAGAGAACCTTGACAAGAATGCTAGACCAATCAAGCTTATTGTATGCAATGTGGTAAAAAAAGGTGGACACTATCCAGAGGATTGTCCTGATTTTCATTTTTGGACACAAAAGACACTAAATAATCAAAAGGTATTCCTAATGGCTTCAAAAAAATTAAAAGGTATTCCTAATTCAAAGATTCTCTTAACAACAACAAAAACGATGTGCTAGTTTATAGCATGATGAAGCATGTAGATTTGCAACAATATTACCTAGAAAGGACGGATACACATTTTGTGTGTGTGTTGTGTGTGTGTGTGTGTGTGTGTGTGTGTGTGTGTGTGTGAGTGAGAGAGAGAGAGAGAGAGAGAGAGAGAGAGAGAGAGAGAGAGAGAGAGAGAGAGAGAGAGAGAGAGAGAGAGAACACTTTGAAGAGAAGAAAACGCTAAAGGAAAAATAAAGGAGAAGAGAAACACCTCTTTATATGGAAACAAAATTTCTTTTCAATTTCCACCTTCATATGTCTTTTGACTTTCCACTTTCATCTGTCTTTTCATTTCCTATTCACTTATGCACTTAACATGTTTTAAAAGAGTTTTTATTTTTCTGAGATTGGGGAGACCTAATTGAGGGATTCTTTAATTGAAGATGACAAACTTGAACTGATAGTACTAGACAATGAGAAAGTGATATCAGTGTGGAAAAATGTCTTCTAGAGCTTCCATTATGAGCTTATGTAATCACCTACATTCTTCCTTGCATAGGGGCACACCTTGGAAGAACCCCATAAACAATTAATTTGTACAAAGCTCCTCCTATGATGGTGAACTTTAGAATCTTTAATCTCGGTTCCTTCTTATTTGCTTGGGACTAGTCTTTTGGAAATCCCCCACATTGAAGGAAATCATACACAACTTGCCACTCTAGATCTGGTTTTTCCACTTTCAAATTTTGAAACAATTCAACATCTATAGGTTGATCTCGCATCAACATTTCTAAAAATGCTTATGTACTCGTTAATAAGAAATCAACACCAGAGTGAATCTTGTGTGGCTTATGGAAGATCCTAAACTCAAACTCCATCAAGAGCAGAAGAGCCTGATGATCCACATAAAAATGAATTAATTTTCCCAATAGATACTGTATGAACTTCAGTGCACCAAAATCCATTCCCAATGCCTCCCTCTTAGTTGTGGAATAAATTTGTTTGGCTATATTGAACTAACAACTAATGAAGTAGACTGGGTAGTCTGTATTCCCATTAGGCTAGTCCAATATCGCTCCCATTGCCATTTTAGACGTATCCACATGTACTTGGAAAATAACACCAATCTAGTTGACAAAGTATTCGATTCCTTCTGATTGCCTCCTTCAGGCATTGGAACCTTGCTTCACATTCCAGGGTTCAAATGAACTTCTTCCCCTTCTGAGTCAACTCATATAGAGGAAGTGCCTCTATGCCAAATATATGTGAATGAATCGTCGACAGAAATTAACATACCTCAAGAATGAACTTAGATCAGATACATTTGTTGGTGCTCTAGCTTGTTGAACACACTTAATCTTATCATCAGTCATGTCAATACCATTTTTAGAGACCTGTCCTAGATGTCGGCCTTTCCATACCATAAACACTGACTTAAATGGGTTCATACAAATTCTCTTCTCCTTGCATCTCTCAAGAACCATTTCCAAAAAGACCAGATGCATTTCTTTATTTGAGACGATTGTAAAATCATCCATAAAAATAGCTAGGAACTTATGCAAGAACTCACTGAAGGTCTCCATCATACATCTCTAAAAGTTAGATGGAGCATTACATAACCCAAATGACATTACCAAATACATGAATGCTCCCCATTCAATGATAAAAGTCGTTCTTGCCCAAGGTGCAATTTTCAAGTGATTGTAGCCACTATAGGCATCCATGAAACTATACATTTCGTGGCTAGCAATCTCATCTAGAAACATATTTGTGAATGGAAGTGGGAATGTATCTTTAGAATTTATTATTTGAGCATTGAGATTTTTGTACCACAATAAAAATAACCATTCGCTCCTTGCCACTTTAGTTATGAACCTAGGTTTTAAAAGATTATCAATCTACTCCTTTACCTTCTTGGCATAATTAGGATTCATTCTATACCTTTGCATCAATGTGTTTCCATGCAAATATGTCTTTATACTTTTGAAACAATGCCTTTTACTTCTCATTAATCTTTGGCTTCGGATGCTTGTTGATCTTGACCATTCTGGATTTTTCCTATGAGCCAAGATTTCATTGCTCAATCTCTTGATCATCTGGAAGTAGCCAATTGGGATAACCTCCTTTTCTCTTGGCCAACAACTCAGCCTCTTTTTGAGTTTGAATACCAGTTGCATATTCATCAAATGGATCTTCTAACTCACTAAGACCAAGTTCCATTTCTACCATTTTAGCAACTTGGTCTAGATTCTTCGTCTTGGTCTAGCCATACCCTGCTTTTGATATGAATTCCTCCTTATCTTGCTCTGTCTAATCTAGTGCTTGCCTATCAAAGCTCAATCATTCTCTTATCAATATTTGATTCAATGAACTGGTTAGGGTATTGCCATCTCTATCTCTTAATTTGTTCTTTGTCCATTGGAACAAAATTTAGATCAGTTTCTACAATTGGAAAAGTTTTTATGGATGCATGCATACGCTCGATCTTCTTCATACCATACTTCTTGCTGAGTTCTTCTGACCTCATTGCCTTTTTCCACATTCTTGTATTATCAGTTTTTTTCTGGAATCTGCTATTAGGCCCCTGAATAGTCAGTGTCTGACTTGCATAGTCATATGTAGCTCCAAGAGTCACGAGCTAAGGTATGCCTAACAACCATCCATATGCTCCTTGTACATTTATCACTAAGAAGATGGTCTTGAATTTCTATTTTCCAACTCTAATCTACATGTTCTCAATCCTGCTAGAAGATTGAACTACTCTTTGTGTAATGGAAATGGCCTAAGAACTTTGAGAATAGCGGAATTAAGAGAATTAGAGTGAGCATTTTCATGAGGCTACTTTGAGAAAATAGAGGATGAACTTAATTAGCGATAGCAACATACCATCATGCTTAATTAACTTGGCATGAACAATACTTTTGCAAGAGAGAGAGTTAGAGAACTTGACAAAAGTTGAGGACCAGATTTATGTGGAGCCGTTCCCCCCTCCAATAGGATTCTGTATTATAGATTCTCCCATCAAGAGAGACATGGTACAACACAATCTTTGGGTTCCTTGTGACCTAGGTGATGCAATGAAGATGGAAAGCTTCATTCATCACGAGCAGAACATAAACTTTGTAAAAGCATTAACCATCCCCGACCTCAGTTCCAAGGCCTCAAACACCTTCAAAGGTGGAGAGAGCTAGCAGGGAATGAGGATAAGGAAGAGGAAGAAGAAACATTTATATGAGAAAGAAATAGTTCCTCGCTTATCATCACTCTTGTTGCTTAGCATAGCATAATAGCATAGTGATGAAGATGGATATGGCAAGCTTAAGCATTGAAGAATGGATCTTGGTTGGATTTGCATTTCATGAGCCAAGAGTGTTGGTGTAGGCTCTCAAATTCTCAACAAGCTTGGAGAAAAAGATGGAGCTCTTGCACTTTGCACCTCACACAATGAGAGAGAGAGAGAGAGAGAGAGAGAGAGAGAGAGAGAGAGAGAGAGAGAGAGAGAGAGAGAGAGAGAGAGAGAGAGAGAGAGAGAGAATACCCCCCCAATCTAGCCCCTAGCTTCCTTGGTCGACCCCCCCTTGTAGCTCATGATGGAAGTTCATTGGACCCCTTCAAGCCTATCCAATCACATGTAGAGTGCAAATCAAGCAACCATGCTACTCTTGGAACAAGTGTCCCCCTTTCCCCTTTGAGAGAGAGGACTTGATAAATGCATGAAAAATTAATTAAATTAGCTAAATTATCATTGGACCCCTTGAGAGGCCAACCAATAGGATTTAGGCACACCATGAGGGCAACATGGAGATAAACTTGACAAGTCTCCTTGTTGCTTCTTTAGACCAAGCTTGCCTTGTGTGAGGGTGTGTGTGTTCTCTCTCATGCTCCTACACTGAGGGCTCGCCCCCCCTTGAGTGGGGATACTTGTTGACTTTTGGGAACACCTTGAGCCCCTCCAACACCTTAGTCATGGAGCACCTTAGCACCTTAGTTATTAAGCACCTCAAGCACCTTAGTCCAGCAAGCACGACAAGCACCTCAAGCACCTTAGTCACCAAGCACGGCAAGCACCTCAAGCTTGGGCCGAGTTCCCACCCCAAGAAAAACCCTAGCTCATCCCTTATCCTCATTCCCGTCAAGCTTGGGCCGTCTCTCTCTCCAACTACCCACTTCTCTCTCTCTCTCTCTCTCTCTCTCTCTCTCTCTCTCTCTCTCTCTCTCTCTCTCTCTCCAACTAAAATTTGATTGTCATTTCACGACCAACTTACATTCAAACAAAAAACACCGGAGAATCATTCAATACACTATTAATAAGAGAAATAGAAGTTACTTACACACAATTAGGGTCTATTTCATCTAGCAAACCCCAAATCTATGAGTTCCATTGCATCCAAAGTAAATACATATGGGGGGTGATACATCATGGGTGATGTGGAGGAAAGAAGGGCGGTGGGGAGCCATATCCTCTGGGAGGAAACAAAGGTCGTGCCAACGGGGGCAGTGCACCAAATGGTGGGGGAACTACTCCAAATGGCAAAGGGTATGAACTATATGTGGGGGGGGGGGGGGGGGGGGGGGGGGGGGGGGGGCTGCAGGTAGTGAAAGAGGCAATGGATCAACCCCGGGCGGGGCCTCAGATGTGGAGGCAATGAATGCATTGGGAGACGGTCCAATTGCACGCCATGCCAAAAATGGGGCTGTGAAAGTGGGATATGGTGTTGCTATTGCCCCGCCCTGATTGCTGAGTGGTGTCGGGAACGGTGGGTCAAGCGGATGAAGCTGCTCGAACACCCGCTGCGGTTGCTCAGTTACGTGAGCTCTGACACTCCTATGAAACATCAATGTCTAGCCTAAATCGGAAGGTAGGCGCTGAGCTGGCTCCAAACAAGCACTGAAAACTGCCCAATCCTTCTCACAACTGATGCAATGTCTACGTAGTAGTAAACATTGTGCTGCCAATGTCCCAACTCCTGCAAAACAATCCAACACAGCATCTCCCATGTCTGTGAAGGTACCTAGTAGCCATCTACAAAAAAAAAGTTACCTTTAGATTTATTATACCTATAATTTTATAGGAACAATAAAAACAGCTAACAAAAAAATTCTACCACCTGGCAAATGCTGGAGTCCTCTCAACACCTCTACGATAAGGCCGGCCCATACGATCAAGAGTCCACTGTGTGGAATCTGATCCTGGTAGCTTCTCCCACAACATGTCGTCATTTGCAGAGAATCCACGTACATTTGCTGCAATCTCTCCATCCGCTCGATCGTACCTCGGAAGCCAACACCCACCAGTTTTAGGGGGTGAAAAAATGGCAAGCAACAAAGTACCAACCTGCGGGGAGCAAGTAAAACATGATTTTTTGACCCACGAACATCGAAGTTACTATTCATTATCAAAACAAAAAAACAACATAGCCCCTCTAAATAGTCCTGAACAGTCGTACAACTAGCCTCCGGTAGCCGTAAGTACAATATCCTCAACAGCTGGAAACCAGCTCCCTCTGCCTTCGAAGTGACGATGGAAAGATGTTCTGCACGACATGTCGCCACAATCATGCCATCCACCAAAAGAAACTTGGATGCCAGAAGGAATGCAGCATCCACAAGGTCACTATCCCATTGGTTCCATAAAGGAACCCCACCCGTGCTAGATGCATGTGGCCTAGTGTGTAAGGGAAAGGCCATGTACACCAAACGTACGCCACCCAATCTCAAGTTGGGGTTCATCTGCCCTGTTCTTGATAGAGAGCCCAAGAATCTACGTAGTGACTGCATAGAACTGCATGCAGTTTTTGTTAGCACTATAATTGTGCACATAACTATGATTGTAAGTAAGCGTGGCTTACCTGTCATTTCACAACACATATGGAATAGCTTTTGCCAACTCTTTGGCACTAGCATGCACTGCAAGGTGGCGTGGCTCTACATGCATATCTCTATGTAGCAACATAAGATCAAATATATCTTTCAAGCAATGCTAAAGATAACAACACAACATTAAGCATTTTCACGTACCTAAATGGTTATCTCCCACAACTCTGGTCATGTCTGATAGGTCCTCTGCAGCCCTACCATGCGATGGTGAACATGGAGGGGACTCCTGGATGCCCCCCACTGGTCTGGGAGTGAAGGATAGTGTCGGTACACTGTGACTCATAGCACCACGGCTATGAGCACCAAGGCTATGAGCACCAAGGCTATGAACATTATCGCTAACTTCTACAGAATACTCCGCAACCACATGCTCGCTCTCACTGTCGCTCGAAACTACAACCCTCTTCTTTCTCTTCCCACGTTGCTTGTTAGCTTGTTGTGCTTGCGATTCTTTCCTTGAGGCATGTTTCTTCCTCTATGGTTTCTTTGATGTGTTTGGAGATAGAGCATCCTCTATCACAACCGCTTTCTTCTGTGACGCACTATGCTCCGATATTAATTAAAAGAAGAAGAGTTATTGAGACCATATTCTATTGCTTCATGGCAAAGGTAAAAACTACATAGAGGCATACCTATGTATAGCTCTTCCTCTTCGGGTGGGTACTCCTTGTCCGGGTAGTCCATCCACCAAGGACACTTGAGGCACGCTCCCTTTGGCCGCAAGTCATCTATCCACTCATCAAGATATAAGCCCGTCTCCTCTCTCTCCAACCTGCACCATGCATCACTGGGGTGCTCGGGAAAGGGAAAGACAAGAGCATCTCTCCACCATCTACAAGACAAACCACAATGATTTCATTTGCATAGAACAAGATTAGTGTATCCTAATACATTCTTAATTTGTCAATTAAAGATGTCGAGCTTGTACAACAAGCGTCGTGCCGTACAAGCAAAATGGGGTTGCTCTTCGGGTTCATGTGTGGATTTGATCCGAGCACTCCACTTCTTGAAGGCCTTCTCAAAGTGCTTGCGTCTGTATGTCAATAATGTGTGGGAAAGCGTGCAACCATGCCTACCTTCAGCCTTCTCATATTGGATAGCAACATCATGATTCTCGAGCTCCATTTTCTTGACCATCTCAATCACTCTCCTGCAGCAGCAAATAATAAGTCACAAGTTACATAACAAATTGCTAGCTGGTGCAAATGTTCACTAAATCTAACCTTTCCAACTGCCACCAGTACACGTTGTGACGTGTTTTTACGGAATGATGCAAGCCACCCCAAAGACTTTGGAAAGGGTTTTTTAATGCTTTTGGGTCCCTTATATGTAAATAAAGCATGCTTGTACAAAGTGTACAAAGGCGGTGTGTGCCAGCTGTCTCTACGCATGCGGGCCAGTTGTGCGGGGTGCATAGTTTTGCTGTTTTTGTACATAGACATGTTGAGACTTGAAAGAGTCACTTAGTACTTGAAAAATATGAAAAAAACTGAGTTTTTATCAGCTTGAGGTCGTGAGTGAGTGGGGGATTTGAGAGAGGAAGATCTAGCAGCAAGAAGCCCTGATTGCCGCGAGGGATAGAGGCGTTTGGGAGTAGAGCAGCCTGTCTTGCTAGTCGAGGGCCCGATGCGGTGAGTTGAGAGTGTGTCTCTCCTCAATGGTCTGATGAAAGTGGGTGATTAGCTCTGCATATTGACCTCTCTTCATCTTGTTTTGGGGTATGGTGGCTATGGTGTGCAGCTCCTTGTGGTGCAGCTAGTCGAGGGTAAACTATGTGCTGCAATGCCTTGCTTGTACATATATCAAAGGGCAAGGTTTCCCCCAAGTTTTCCATCACTTTTTTTGATTTTTTTTGCTGAACTTTGTGGATTTTCAAATTAAGCTTGATTTGAGTGGGTTTTGGTCAAGCTATGTGTATATATGAGAGCGCCTATGGAAGCCTTACTAGCACATGGAAGGGCGTTTGAAAAGAAGTGAAGCTCTTTGAGTTATGGTCAAAAGTGCAGATATTTCCATGGTTTTTTTCTCACTTTTTTCCTTGATTTTATTGCTTCCTTGGTGTCTTTGAGTGCAATGGAGTGTAATGGGAGTTGTAGCGGTGTAGAGGGAAGCTAGTCGGAGCTAGTTGAGCTTGAGTGTGTGTGAAATTGAGAAAATTAGTGAGAGAATATCAGCCCATATTATCTCGAGAGAGCTATACTCTTCATCCTCTTTTCTTGGTGTTGGTTTGAGGTGTTGTAGAGGCCAGCCCTCCAATCCTTCACAACGTGATATCGAAGCCACTGGATCTAGGCCTTCTCCGTCAAACCGATGTCCTTCTCCTTCAAGGATGCATCACCGCCTTGGAGCAAATCAAGCAATCGGCACTTCCTATCAAAGGAAGAGCGAGACTTATTTTTATTGCTACATAATAAAAAGAGAAATATATCCAATGCTTTAAACGACTATTACTTACTCTGTTGGGCTAATGCCTGCACGCTTTGAAGGATTGGGGGGCTGGCCTCTACAACACCTCAAACCAACACCAATAAAAGAGGATGAAGAGTATAGATCTCTCGAGATAATATGGGCTGATCTTCTCTCACTAATTTTCTCAATTTCACTCACACTCAACCTCGACTAGCCTGGACTAGCTCCGACTAGCTTCCCTCTACACCGCTACAACTCCCACTACACTCCATCGCACTCAAAGACACCAAGGAAGCAATAAAATCAAGGAAAAAAGTGAGAAAAAAACCATGGAAATCTCTGCACTTTCGACCATAAATCAAAGAGCTTCACTTCTTTTCAAACGCCCTTCCATGTGCTAGTAGGGCTTCCATAGGCGCTCCCATATATACACATAGCTTGACCAAAACCCACTCAAATCAAGCTTAATTTGAAAATCCACAAAGTTCAGCAAAAAAAATAAAAAAAGGTGATGGAAAACTTGGGGGAAACCTTGCCCTTTGATATATGTACAAGCAAGGCATTGCAGCACATAGTTTACCCTCGACTAGCTGCACCACAAGGAGCTGCACAAACCATAGCCACCATACCTCAAAACAAGATGAAGAGAGGTCAATATGCAGAGCTAATCACCCACTTTCATCAGCCCATTGAGGAGAGACACACTCTCAACTCACCACATCGGGCCCTCGACTAGCAAGACAGGCTGCTCTACTTCCAAATGTCTCTATCCCTCGCGACAATCAGGGCTTCTTGCTACTAGATCTTCCTCTGTCAAATCCCCCACTCACTCACGACCTCAAGCTGATAAAAAATCAGTTTTGTTCATATTTTTCAATTACTAAGTGACTCTTTCAAGTCTCAACACCTCTATGTACAAAAACAACAAAACTATGTACCCCACACAACTGGCCCGCATGCGTAGAGACAGCTGGCACACACCTCCTTTGTACACTTTGTACAAGCATGCTTTATTTACATATAAGGGACCCAAAAGCATTAAAAAACCCTTTCCAAAGTCTTTGGGGTGGCTTGCATCATTCCGTAAAAACACGTCACATATTGCCCCCCCAACAAGCATGGAACACTTTCAAGTGTTTCATGTACATTTCTTGCTTCATCACATGATTCTAGTCACATAAGGCCTGATTCGGATCCCATTGACTCTTGCATTATGCATCTTTCCATCCAAGTCCTTGAGCTGATAGCTTCCATTATCATACACCTTATGCACCACAAAAGGACCTTCCCACTTTGCCTTGAACTTTGTTTGAAAGGTATTGTCCAAAGCACTATTATACCTCATAACCAACATGCCTTTACATAGCCCTTTTTCCTTTATCTTTTCATTGAATACATCAGCCCTTCTTCTTCCCAAGTCTTCATAGTATCTAATGGCACTTTCTCTATCCAACAAGAGGCTATGCATAGATGCCAGTTTCTCTTTTACATGCTCCTCTTCAACCAAACTATGCTTCAAAATGAACTCCAATGAAGGAAGCATCACATTAATCGGCATAACACACTCTTCTCCATATACCAAATGAAATGGAGTGAAGCCCGTGGATGAATTTTGAGTCACTCTACATGCCCACAATGCCCTCTCCAAATACATATCCCAATCTTTTGGATGTTCTTCCACAAGCTTGAACAATATCTTCTGTAAAACTCCATTGAATGCCTCCACCAACCCGTTGCATTGTGGATGATAAGGAGTAGCATACCTATGTTTGATCTCCAATTTCTCCATCAATTCAGTGATAAGATCATTCCTAAACTCTTTCCCTTGATCACTTACAAGCTCCAACGACACTCCAAATCTACAACATATGCAATCAAAAATCAAGCTGCATACATCTTTGCTTGTAGCCCCTCTACTAGCCTTTGCTTTTAGCCATCTTGTCATATAATCCACTGCACTAAGTATGTAGTGCTTCCCATTTCTAGTGCCTAGAAGAGGACCAATTACATCCACACCCCACTTCTCAAAAGGTCCATATCTTACAATGTGTCTCAAAGGCTCAAGCATCAGCTTTCTCTTTTGATATATTTGGCACTCGTGACAGCTTCTACACCAATGCACAACATCCCTATTCATACTTGGCCACATAAGTTGAGCATTCAATACTTTCTTTCTTGTAATTTCCAATCCAAAATGGCCTCCACATCCTTCCTCATGACATGCTTTTAAGCAATCAAAAACTTCATCATGGTAGAGAACTCTTCTCATGACACCATCAGCCCCCTTGTGATACATTTGCTCTCCAATCAAGACATACCTCATAGCTCTTCCTGTGATTGCATGCCTTTGTTGAGAAGTCAATCCCTTTCTTGCAAAACCCGTTTGCAACACATGTTCTTCCTCATGGAGGGATTCCCTTCCAAGATACCTTGGCTCTCTAATTATCACCGAATGCACATCCTTTGTGAACACCTGTTCCGCCAACTCATGAGCCCTTACATTCATATTTCGTGGTACATGCCATATTTGAAAGGAAGTAAAAGACTTTAACAACTTCCTCACTGTCATAATAATCAATATCTAATTCTCCTAAATGATTTTCTCATATTAAACTGATCATTTAATGTGGCGAGGTACCAGGGGAGAAAAAGCTAGAATATTGGTTAAGCTAGCAGACCGGCCACAGTAGGGATCCAAAGGAGGGAAAATAGGCATCAAAAGGGGGGGCCATCTGCAAAAGAGCCATGTGCAACAATGGGCTAAAAAGACCCTAAGGTTCAGCCCATTAAGACTTCCAAAATGCTAAGGTTCCAAAATTCAAAGGTTGTGTCCAAAGGTCAACCCTAGGGAAAATTGAATGCTTAGTGTGTGTACAAAAGTCTTCTTCAAAGCCTACAAAGAAGGGGGCGAGCCCATTTAGTAGGGGATGAGAGAGAAAGCCACACACACACACACAGGCTCCCTTTACACAAAGGGAATTAGGGACACATGTCAGCTCCCTAGGCCAGATGCCCACAAGGTGTGCCCAATTCCTATTGGAAGACCCTTGAAGTGGACCAATGAGAATTAAGCTAGAGTAAATCTAGTTTAATTAATTTAAAAACATTTAATAAAAGAAACCAATGAGAATTAAGTCTCCTAGAAGACTATTGGGCAGTCTCCCAAGGGGTCCAATGAGCATTCAGGGGCCCAATGGCTTGCCTGATTCCTATTGGCCAGGAGGCAAAGGGGTCCAATGAGAGTTTAGTTTAATTATTTAATTACCTAAAGCTCTCACAAAAGGGGAAAGGGGGACACATGTCAGAAGGCTATCACTTATGCTGCTTAACACCCATTGGCTTGACTTGGGGAGGTCCAATGAGGCAAAAGCCAGACCAATTTAGCACGAAGGGCTCGCCCAAGAGAGAGAGAGGGGGCTGATTTTTGCTTGGCATTGACACACACACACTCACACTTGAGCATGTGTGAAGAAAGAATACTCTATCTCCTCCCAAGCTTTAATGGAGAGCTCATCACCTACTCCAAGCTTGTGAGATAGAAGCCTACATCAACACTCTCTTGGCATGTGGATGCAAATCCAACCAAGAGCGAAGCTTCAATGCATGCTCATCTTCTCTACCAAGTTAATTACTAAGCTAAGCTATGCTAATATGAGTGATTATGTGAGGAGATGTACATCTTTCTCGTAAGATACTCCTTCTTCCTCTCAATCTACTCTCATACCGTGCTAGCTCTCACAACCTTCGAAGGTGTGTGAGGTCTTGGGTTTGAGAACGGGGATAATTCAAGTTGTGTTTGATTAAGTGTTTTGCTTAGTGCATGAAGCTTCCATCCTCATTGCACTAACTAGTCTTGAAGGAACACAAAGAATTGTATTGTACAATGTCTCTCTTGATGGGAGAAACCATAATACAAAGCCTTTTGGAGGGGGGACCGGCTCCATGCAAATCCGGTCCTCAACTGTTGTCAATAGCTTAATTTCTCTCTCTTTTGAAAGTATTGTCGATGTTATCTAACTAGGTGTTATGCTTTTTTTTGCTCTCTCCACCCAAGCACTCTTGTAATTCTCATTAGGAATCTATTCTAATGAAATGCCCACTATGTTCATGCTAATTTCCGCTACACATAAGTTATTAGGCCATTAAATGTTACATTGGTATCAGAGCTCAAGGTTTCTCTTTTCTTGCTCAAGAAGGGAGGTCATCAAGCTAGCTACAAATGGTTGGTATTTTTAATTGCCTGTGAGTAAGTAGAATAGGGATTTTTCGGCCTTGCAGTGCGCCTGCCTTTGTGCAGTTAACGGGGCATCACCGTCGAGAGCTATGGTCTTAATAGTGGAGTCCTACGGGGCTTGCCTACGACTTAACCACTATTGAGCTATTAGAAGCTTGACAGGAGCCGGTGCGGTTTTGGTGTCGAAAGACCCTCTCTTCTATTCCTTGCAATTAATGGTATTCGAGCCGCGGGTACAGTAGCTTGAGTGATTTTTCTAAAGGGGTAAAGAGGAGTAGCAACTAGGGCTTGAAGTGCCAAAGTACACCTAAAAAGTTTACACCTAAAAGTTATTAGAATGGCTGACAATAGTAAAGAGAGTGAAATTAATGTTGATAACTTTGATTTTGCTCATGAGCAACCTACTAATGATGCTTCAATGCTTGTTAACTATCTTGTTACTAGGCTTCAACAAGCCATGGGCAATCCATCTCTCCAAAGTGAAGTGCAACGGAAGCTTCGTGCTCACGGGATTCTCCAAGCTCATCACCATGACGAGAGAACACCTAGGAAGCCTCCTTGTGAGACTACCAAAAGAGGTCTCTCTCCGATTCGGGAAGAAGAAGAGAATCCATATGAAGGGCTCAACAATTTATTTCTTGACGATGCATCTCCTTCCCAAAGGAGAACTCAAGAGCCTCCACCGAAGGAACGAGAAAGAAGTGAGTCTCCCGCCACCTCGGCGGAGATGGCTCCACGAAGACGGCGGGCTAAACGCTCTCCATCACCACCAAAGCGGAGAAGACCATCGTATTCTTCTCCTCACCACAATTCAAAGAGGGATGATAAAAAGCAAGAGAAGAAAAAGGCAAGAAAGAGGACACCCTCTTCTCCATCTTCTTCATCCTCTTCCTCTTATGAAAGCTATGGTGAAGACGACAAAGATCAGGACAAGAAAAAGGCGAGAAAGAGGTCACCCTCTTCTGCACCTTCTTCAAATTCTTCACCTTCTGAAGAAAGTGATGGTGCAACTTTTGAACCATCAAAAAGAAGAGGCCATAGGAAATCCTATGCCGCATGGAAGAGGTCGTCCAAGCTGAAGAAATTCAAAGAGGGAGGGAAGAGCATCTCTTTCCTTAGCTATGATGGTACCTTTGGTGCCACGGACAAAGCCTTGGCCTTTATCCAGCAATTCGATGCAGCGTTTGGAGATGAGGGCTTCACGGAATCCTCTAAGCTACGCCATGTAGCTATGCACTTTCAAAAGTCCGCCAGACAATGGTGGTCTAGCCTACGAGCCAACGGTGAAGCTCCACGAACATGGAAAGCTTTAAGAGCTTCCATTATGAAGCAGTTTTTGGCCACCGATGCCAAAGACAAAGTACTCACCGAATGGCGAAGCTTAAAGCTCTCTCCCAATGAATCCATCCACAAATATGTAGACAAGTTTTGGGACCTACAACTCAAAGCCCACTGTCTTCAAAAAGTTGGATTTTGGAGAGCAAAAGCAACAATTTTGTGCGGGCTTAACCGAAGAAATGGCGGAGTATGTCAACTCGCAAAGACCACGTACCATATCGGCGGTAATACACCACACTATGGTGGCCTCTCGAATCAATTTCCAAACGGGGGAAAAAAAAAAAAATAAGCCCCCGGAAAACAAGGGTTCCAATGAGCCTAAGGGGAAGGACAATGTCCAAAAGTCTCCTAAGGGCAACTCCAACAAAGCTAAAGAGAAGGGAGTTTACAAAGGTAAGAATAAACTCTCTCCTCAAGAGCTTGAGCGTTATCGTAAGGATAACCGATGTTTCAAGTGCGGCGAACAAGGGCATGCGTACCGCGCTTGTCCCCAAAAGAAAAACCGCCAAGATCCTCCTAGAGCTTCCTTGGTTGAAATCCAAGAGGAGGAATTCACCAAACTCATCCACAAAGGATCTCCTCTATGCCATGCTTGGGGAAAGGTAAGAGAACATGATGCTTTTATTCTCTTTGACCCTGGTTCTACTCACAATTTTATATCTATGGAGTTAGCCACCAAGCTAGGCATACAATCCTACGAGATGGGAGATGTCCTACCCACAGACAGTGCCTTCAAGGGGCAAGAAGCTTCAGTCACTCCCTTAATTGGGAAATTGAGGCTTCATGTCCAAGGCTATGTGGACAAAGAGGACTTCTTTATCTCTCCTCTCAAGCATGAGGATGTAATCCTAGGGGCACCATGGTTTGATCGCCTGGCTGTCGATGTTAAATTTCCTGAAAGGAGAATCTCCTTTAAGTTCAGGGAAAAAGACATGTATATAAATGCTAAGGAAATGGGTAGCACCATCCCCATTGTACATACATCAGCTTTCAACAAGTCAATAAAGAGCTCTATTTCCGTGTACATGATTTTTGTTAAAGATTCTCAAAATGAACCTAATGCTTTAACAAAAGAAAATAAAAGCAACCAAAAGGAATTAGAGTTATCCAATTTTCTCAAGGGGTTTCAAGATGTTTTTATTGATGACATCCCTTGTGAGCTACCTCCTAAACGAGGTAATGATGACCATGCAATTGAACTTCTTCCAGGAAGTTCACCGCCTAATAAACCTCCTTATAGAGTTTCTCAAGCTCAACAAGAGGAGATTATGCGGCAAGTGCATGAGTTAGTTGAGAAGGGTATGGTTAGGCCAAGCTCATCTCCATTTTGCTCACCTGTGCTATTAGTGCAAAAGAAAGACGGCACATATCGTATGTGTGTCGACTATAGAGCACTAAATAGGATCACTATCAAGAATAGGTTTCCCGTTCCACGGGTAGAAGACCTATTTGATAAGCTACAAGGATCGACCTAAAAAGTGGCTATCATCAAATAAGGATAGTTGATCAAGACATTGTAAAGACCGCATTTCGTACTACATTTGGTCTTTACGAATACATTGTCATGCCTTTTGGCTTGACCAATGCACCAGCCACATTCAACCGCTTGATGGAGAAGCTGTTCAGACCTCATTGAACCTTCACTTGAGTGTTCTTTGATGATAGTATCATCTACTCTAATTCATTGGAGGAACACAAGCAACACCTCCAGGTAATATTTCAAGTTTTAAGAGAGAATAAACTTTACGTTAATCGAAAGAAAAGTGAATTTTTCTTGCAAGAGATTCAGTATTTAGGTCACACTATCTCTCAAGATGGCATCCAAATGGATCCATCCAAGTTAGAGGTAATAAAAGGATGGCCTAAACCAAGGAATCTTCATGAACTAAGAAGCTTCATAGGTATGTGTGCATACTATAGACGCTTCATAGAAAAGTTCTCACAAATTGCGGGACCATTACATGACCTAACAAAGAAAAGCGTTAGGTATACATGGTTTGCTAAGGAGAACAATGCTTTCGAAAAGCTTAAAGAAAAGCTTATCTCTCAACCTGTGCTTACACTACCGGATCTCTCAAAAACATTTGAGGTCCAATGTGATGCCTATGGTGATTGCGTTGGAGCTGTTTTGCTCCAAGAAGGGCACGCCATAGGCTATGAGAGTCGAAGGCTCGACCCTGTTGAGCAAGCTCTAGGCATATACGAAAAGGAACTCCTTGCAGTTCTACATGCCTTAGACTCATGGAAGCACTATTTATTGGGGACTCCTTTCATTCTGCGAACGGATCACCAAAGTCTTAAGTACTTCATGACGCAGACCAAGCTCTCCGACAAACAAATGAGGTGGGTAAATTTCCTTTCGCAATTTCATTTTCATATTGCTCACATTGCTGGCAAGCATAATCAAGTAGCTGATGCACTCTCAAGACGGCCGAGAGTGAATGCAGTTTCCATAGCAACTCACAATGATCTATCTTCAATGATAGATGAGTATGCTATTGATCCCGATTTTAGAGATGTGATTTCAGCCCTTGCATTAGGGAAGAAAGAAGAACCATTTACTTTACAAGATGGTTATCTTCTCTATGGCAATAGACTATGCGTTACTAACTCACTACGTGAGAAAGTAATGTAGGAATCTCATGCTCCACCTTATGCTGGGCATAGAGGGATTCAGTCTACCTTAAAGGGAATTGAAACATATTTCTATTGGCCTACCATGAAAGTGAACATACGAGAGTATGTTTCCAAATGTGTGGTATGCCAAAAGACAAAATTTGATAGAGGGAAGCAACTTGGATTTCTTCAACCCTTGCCAATCCCTAATTCACCATGGGAGAGCATATCCATGGATTTTATCTTTGGATTGCCTAAGTCTATCCATGGGAATACGGGAATATGGACGATAGTAGACAGGTTTAGTAAACAAGCTCATTTTATACCTGTCAAAAAGACTATCAAAGCTCATCAAATGGCAACCCTCTTTATCAAATGGCCCATGTCCATAGTGTCGGATAGAGATCCTAGAATGACCGGTAATTTTTGGAAGGGTCTCTTTGAGAATTTAGGAACAAGGCTAAACTTCTCTTCGGCCTATCATCCACAAACTGATGGCCAAAGTGAAATAGCTAACCTAACCATTCTCGATCTACTAAAAGCCTATGTAACGGAAGTAGATCAAAGATCCCAATGGGAGAAGTACTTACCCTTAGTGGAGTATTCTTACAATAACACTGTACATACTTCCACGGGAAAAGCACCTTTCGAGGTAATTGAGGGAAGATCAAAAAGTCCCTTGCTATTTAAGGTACATGGGAAGATCTTCGCTGCAGATGAGTATAGCCGAGACCTACAAGAATCTTTTCAAAAGATTAAGGATGCTATCTCTATCTCACAGCAAAGGCAAAAGGCTGCTGCTGACAAGCACAGAAGAGACCAAGCCTTTAAAGAAAACGATTGGGTCTTGTTAAAGTTCCACAAGGCTCGATTGAGGCACACGATGGGCAAGAATCCTACGGGCCACCAAAAGTACTATGCTAAACTAGCAAAAAGGTACTATGGTCCCTTTCAGATTCTTAGGCCAATCAATGAGATGGCCTATCAACTCAAGTTGCCCAATCATTGGCTCATACACAATGCTTTCCATGTGAGCCTATTAAAGCCTTACAAAGGAGAGCCACCTCAAGAACCAACTATTGAAGACCCACCGGAGATCGAGGACCAAGAGGAGGTGCTGCAACCGAGTCCATTCTCCGACATGAAGACAAGGTACTAAGAGGCGGTAAGACTATCTGACGATATCTTATTAAGTTTAAGAATTATCCTTTTGAAGATGCTAGATGGATGCAAGGCATACAATTAAAGGATAACCTAAACCTTGTCAATGCTTACAATGCTTCCCAAGAGTAAGCAAATGTACAAAATGTTAAAAATGAACAAAGTTTTTGTCTTATAAGACTCTCTTTTTCTTTATTTGTGCACAAAAATAAAGTAGTATGCATGCTTAGATCAAGTTTGTGGAGACGACGTCTCCCAAACACCAAGTAGAGCTTGTCACTCTACTATGGAAGACTGATAGGACTGATGTGCAGACATGCTTGCGGCAGCCTCATGCTCTCAAGCGCCAAATCGACTAGTCATCCATTATGGAATGATGTCGTAGGGTAACATAGGGATCCTCTACCCGCTAAGAAAAGGACTCATGAATATGCTTTATCTTCTCTACACCATAGTCGAGGACGACTATGATTTCAAGAGAGAGGTAATGTCATAATAATCAATATCTAATTCTCCTAAATGATTTTCTCATATTAAACTGATCATTTAATGTGGAGAGGTACCAAGGGAGAAAAAGCTAGAATATTGGTTAAGCTAGCAGACCGGCCACAGTAGGGATCCAAAGGAGGGAAAATAGGGATTAAAAGGGGGGGCCATCTGCAAAAGAGCCATGTGCAACAATGGGCTAAAAAGACCCTAAGGTTCAGCCCATTAAGACTTCCAAAATGCTGAGGTTCCAAATTCAAAGGTTGTGTCCAAAGGTCAATCCAAGGGAAAATTGGATGCTTAGTGTGTGTACAAAAGTCTTCTTCAAAGCCTACAAAGGAAGGGGCGAGCCCATTTAGTAGGGGATGAGAGAGAAAGCCACACACACACACACAGGCTCCCTTTACACAAAGGGAATTAGGGACACATGTCAGCTCCCTAGGCCAGATGCCCACAAGGTGTGCCCAATTCCTATTGGAAGACCCTTGAAGTGGACCAATGAGAATTAAGCTAGAGTAAATCTAGTTTAATTAATTTAAAAACATTTAATAAAAGAAACCAATGAGAATTAAGTCTCCTAGAAGACTATTGGGCAGTCTCCCAAGGGGTCCAATGAGCATTCAGGAGCCCAATGGCTTGCCTGATTCCTATTGGCCAGGAGGCAAAGGGGTCCAATGAGAGTTTAGTTTAATTATTTAATTACCTAAAGCTCTCACAAAAGGGGAAAGGGGGACACATGTCAGAAGGCTATCACTTATGCTGCTTAACACCCATTGGCTTGACTTGGGGAGGTCCAATGAGGCAAAAGCCAGACCAATTTAGCACGAAGGGCTCGCCCAAGAGAGAGAGAGGGGGCTGATTTTTGCTTGGCATTGACACACACACACTCACACTTGAGCATGTGTGAAGAAAGAATACTCTATCTCCTCCCAAGCTTTAATGGAGAGCTCATCACCTACTCCAAGCTTGTGAGATAGAAGCCTACATCAACACTCTCTTGGCATGTGGATGCAAATCCAACCAAGAGCCAAGCTTCAATGCATGCTCATCTTTTCTACCAAGTTAATTACTAAGCTAAGCTATGCTAATATGAGTGATTATGTGAGGAGATGTACATCTTTCTCGTAAGATACTCCTTCTTCCTCTCAATCTACTCTCATACCGTGCTAGCTCTCACCATCTTCGAAGGTGTGTGAGGTCTTGGGTTTGAGAACGGGGATAATTCAAGTTGTGTTTGACTAAGTGTTTTGCTTAGTGCATGAAGCTTCCATCCTCATTGCACTAGCTAGTCTTGAAGGAACACAAAGAATTGCATTGTACAATGTCTCTCTTGATGGGAGAAACCATAATACAAAGCCTTTTGGAGGGGGGACCGGCTCCATGCAAATCCGGTCCTCAACTGTTGTCAATAGCTTAATTTCTCTCTCTTTTGAAAGTATTGTCGATGCTATCTAACTAGGTGTTATGCTTTTTGTTGCTCTCTCCACCCAAGCACTCTTGTAATTCTCATGAGGAATCTATTCTAATGAAATGCCCACTATGTTCATGCTAATTTCCGCTACACATAAGTTATTAGGCCATTAAATGTTACACTCACTTTGAAAAACCAGCCCTTCATGCCTTCTTGATTTACCTTCCAGGTACCTTGAACTTGCCGCACAATTAACATAGAATCACCTTTGATTAAAAGCCTCCTTACATGTCTTTTGACACATTCTTCCAGGCCCAAATAGAGGCTTGAATACTCAGCCTCATTATTACTCTTTACATCCACTTCTTGGCTTCCAAACCAGCACTCAATGCCATTTTTATCCACAAATATATAACCAATAGTGCCCTTATTAATTCTCCTTTTGAAAGCCCCGTCAAAGTATAAGGTACCCTCTACATCCTGAAGCTCCGTATGCATAGTTGGGCTTGGTGCTATCTTCTTTTCCAAATCTTTCTTCAACTCACTCCTTGCATGAATCTCTTTAAAAGTGAGCATATCCGCCATATTATCTCTCACACTATCCTCCTTAGTAAAGCTCATGTCAAATTGTTGCAAGCTAAGTATCCACTTTTGCAATTTAGGACTATCCCCAAGATACCTTAGTGCATGAGGCAATAAACTACATAATGTTAACACCACAAAAGGCTTACAAATAAGATAAGATTTCAGCCTTTTTGTTGCATATACCAATGCCCAAACCAATTGCTCGATCTCATGCCAAGATTTTTGTGCATCATTCTTCACTTTGCTTATGTAGTAAACCGGCCTCATATAAGATTGATTTTTTCCTTTTTGCATCAATACTGCACCAATAGCATGCTCACCCACGCTCAAGCTCAAATAAAACATTTCATCCCAACAAGGAGGCATCATCAAAGGTAATGTAGATAGATTTTCCTTGACGTCCTCAAAAGCTGTTTGCTCATGCTCCGTCCAAAGAAAAGGGTCTTTTTGTGTTGCTTCTTGCAAAGGGTGTACATATTCAGCAAGCATACAAAAAGACCTTGACAAGTACCTTAGCTTTTGTACAAAACTCATCAATTCCTTTGTACTTTTAGGACTCTCCATCATAAGCAAACATTCCACTTTTGCAGGATCTGGAGCTATCCCATTCTCATTTACCTCATGGCCAAGAAGTATCACTCTAGCTCTTGCAATTTTACATTTCAAAGGATTGAGTTGACCCCCATCATCATCAATCCTTTTAAACACCATATCAAGATTTTTCACATGAAGCATTCTATCACTGTAAACACAAAAATCATCCATAAAGACTTTATAAAGAAGTATCACTCTAGCTCTTGCAATTTTACATTTCAAAGGATTGAGTTGACCCCCATCATCATCAATCCTTTTAAACACCATATCAAGATTTTTCACATGAAGCATTCTATCACTGTAAACACAAAAATCATCCATAAAGACTTTTACAAAGCTTCCAAGGTAAGGCCCCAATACTTTGTCCATCCAACTTTGGAAGCTCGCATAAGAATTCATCAAGCCAAAGGGCATCACCCTATAGCAAAACACTCCCCATGGGGTCAAAAAGATGGTCTTCTTTTGATCTTCATATGCAATCCCAATTTGAAAATACCCACTGAACCCATCACATACCGAATATCTCTCATGACCTGCAACAGTGTCCAAAATCTCATCTTGAAAGGGAAGGGGATAGTGATGCCGCTTTGTTGCCACATTCAATGGCTTATAGTCCACACATATTCTCCATTTATTTCCATTTTTTGGGACTATAACCACAGGGGAAACCCATTCTGCATCATCCACACGGTAGATAAAACCAGCTTGCAAAAGCTTACTCACCTCTATCTCCAACACCTTTCGTTGAATGGTGCCCAATCTCCTTAGCTTTTGAGCAACAGGCTTTGCACCTTCTTTAAGCTTTATTTCGTGAACAACACTCTTTGTTCCCATCATTTGAGCATAATATTTGGCAAACAACTTGGAATACTTATCAAACAATGCGTCATATGCTTCTCTCTCACAACTAGTCAGGTCACTTGCAAGCATATCCATTAATTCAACTTTTGGTACATTCGGCTCATGATCAGCCCCATGGTCATTTTCTGATCTCATAGCATCCCCTTTATCAAAATTTTCATCATATACATGTATCCCACAAAGATCTACATCAAGATCAAGAAGACTTTGATCATAAACCTCATCGTCAGTACATGTAGAGGATGCACTAGAAGAACTGTCACACATGTCATAAGTGGATGGCGATAAATCTTGATGCATAGCTAGTTCATCATCAATTTCCAGCACCTTACATGTTTTCATATCATATCTAATCCTCTTCTCTTTAGGCCTGTCCACAAAGAGGTCAATACATCCCCTGTACCAGTCCTGTCGTGACCTCATAGCAATCAACCAAGGTCTACCCAATATAACTGGATATGCCCCAAGCTTTGCAGGCATCACATGAATGTCCATGATAGCCCTTTGACCCAAAACATTAAGCTCCAAGTCATGAATAACTCCCAATAATTTCACTCTACTACTATTTGCCATCTTCACACTGAACAAGGATTTGCCTGTGAGCTGCAATCCCAATTGCTGCATTGTTTCCTCTATCATAACGCACACTTGGGCTCCACCATCCATGTACGCCTTATTCACCCTCCTTCATGTATCCAAGCATCAACCACAGGCAAAACATCAGTAACTTGCGTGTCTTTACCTTCACCCTTCTAACACTAGCTAGTTTATGCCAGTGCCTTCTCATACTTGAGCTCAAATGCAAGAGTTGCCCATATGATATGTCGGACCTCTTGTTCTTCAAGTCTTCTAAGAGATTGTATGTTGATTGACCCTTCCCAAGCTGAAAATCATCCATGCCTATCTTCCTTCTTCTTGCCCTTACCTTTGCTTGCTTACTACTTTCAGTCTCTTCCATAGGTGCCTTGCCTTTATCTACATCTCTCCTTGGCTTTGTCCTTGCTCTTTCCTCTTTGAAAATTCCTTCACTCCCTGATTTTTGTGCCCTTGTTCTCTTATTTGCAAAGACATCAACCTCATCATCTTCATCTCCCTCCTCAACTGCCTCCAAAATTCCTACGTTAAATTGCGGAGGTGCTTGAGCTTGATTTTGTCCCTGTTGTTGTGCAAGTCCTTGACCTTGGAGAGGTTTCACATTTCCATTTACATTGCCTTCATTACCTATTTGTCTTTGTATGATAGGATATATACCTCCTGGCTCTCTCCTTGGTTGATTGCAATTGGGCGATATATGCCCTCTCTCCCCACAATTGTAACACATCACATTATCACCTCTATTCCTTTGAGGCCGTTCTCCTTGAGGTCTTCTTACTTGTTTTTGGATAGCTTGCATAGCAAGGTTGAGGTTTCCTATTTTCTCTGTCAATCTTTGAATGTCTTGGTGAAAGGATTCCTGTCCTCTATTGTCCACTCTTGGAGCTTCTACATGGATTTCCCTTTCAACATGCATATCCAAAGGCAAAGGCTCGACCACATTATTTGTTGATACATAACCATCCCTTTGATTTACATTTGCTTCTCTTTCCCTATTTTCCATTTCATGCCTTCTCAACTTCTTTCTCCATTGCTCTCTAGCAACCTTTACTGCCTCATTGTAGGTCCCTGGGTGCTTGAGCTCCACCTTGTCTCTAATGCTTTGATGTAAGACAAACACAAACCTATCTTTCTTCAAGAAATCAGGGGGCATTTGATTCTCTTCAAGTCCCTTTATGATCTTTCTCCAACAAGCTTCAAACCTGTTTATGTGCACATTGATGTCTTCATGTTCTCCTTGTTGTAGCTTGCTTAGCTCTCTCCACAAATACTCAGGATCATCCTCCTTCTCAAACTCTTCTCTCAAGGCATGAGAAAGAAGATTCCAATCTCCCTTTACACCACCTTCAAGCCTATCTTCACACCATTCACGTGCTTCACCTTCAAGTAGCAAACTCACCAAACGTACCTTGAATGCACCATCGTCCCTATTTCTCTTGAATGCAATCAATTCGATCCTTCGGATGAACTTGTCCACATCTTCTCCTTTCCCACCCTTAAAGACTTCATACCCATCTCCCGCCATAGGCCTTGAGTTGATCTTCAAATGGATGCGAATCTGTAGATCAAAACCCTGTTAGAAGAATTCTCTTCTCCTCAGTGGGGGCACCAGTTTATGTGAAGGATTGGGGGGCTGGACTCTACAACACCTCAAACCAACACCAATAAAAGAGGATGAAGAGTATAGCTCTCTCGGATAATATGGGCTGATCTTCTCTCACTAATTTTCTCAATTTCACACACACTCAACCTCGACTAGCCTCGACTAGCTCCGACTAGCTTCCCTCTACACCGCTACAACTCCCACTACACTCCATTGCACTCAAAGACACCAAGGAAGCAATAAAATCAAGGAAAAAAGTGAGAAAAAAACCATGGAAATCTCTGCACTTTTGACCATAACTCAAAGAGCTTCACTTCTTTTCAAACGCCCTTCCATGTGCTAGTAAGGCTTCCATAGGCGCTCTCATATATACACATAGCTTGACCAAAACCCACTCAAATCAAGCTTAATTTGAAAACACACAAAGTTCAGCAAAAAAAATAAAAAAAAGTGATGGAAAACTTGGGGGAAACCTTGCCCTTTGATATATGTACAAGCAAGGCATTGCAGCACATAATTTACCCTCGACTAGCTGCACCAGAAGGAGCTGCACACACCATAGCCACCATACCTCAAAACAAGATGAAGAGAGGTCAATATGCAGAGCTAAGCACCCACTTTCATCAGCCCATTGAGGAGAGACACACTCTCAACTCACCACATCGGGCCCTCGACTAGCAAGATAGGCTGCTCTACTCCCAAACGCCTCTATCCCTCGCGGCAATCAGGGCTTCTTGCTGCTAGATCTTCCTCTCTCAAATCCCCCAGTCACTCACGACCTCAAGCTGATAAAAACTCAGTTTTGTTTATATTTTTCAAGTACTAAGTGACTCTTTCAAGTCTCAACATGTCTATGTACAAAAATAGCAAAACTATGCACCCCGCACAACTGGCCCGCATGTGTAGAGACAGCTGGCACACACCGCCTTTGTACACTTTGTACAAGCATGCTTTATTTACATATAAGGGACCCAAAAGCATTAAAAAACCCTTTCCAAAGTCTTTGGGGTGGCTTGCATCATTCCGTAAAAACACATCACAACGCGCTACCTCTGCCACTCTCGAGGGTGTCATTTTCGTGGTCTTCTCGCCCCAACCTGTAAATGAAATAAATTTTTGGAAAAAATTGCTGCCATTCTCTGGATTTGCAATGGTGGCTATCTTAAGCCCTTTGTGCGTAAAGTATTGCTCCGTTTGAGAAAGCGCTAGATTGATGCTTTCCTCGTATGCGTCACGTGCCAACTCGTAGTCAAAACTCCCTTTTGATGGCAGCCCTTCCATTTTACTACTAAACATATGATCGAACTCTTCCTATTATTTTTAAAAGAGTCGATCAAAATACACATAATAAGATTTCGTAATCAAAACATATTCTCATATACAATTGGTTTGAAGCATACCTTCCAAAGTAGTTGCGCAAGAACAGCCATTGGCAATTTTAGCCACTTAGACATATTTGGACCTCTAAAATTCAAAGCCCTTTCTGCTGCCAAACGCGCTCTTTCGGGGAATTTTTGCAGAAGTGATGTAGGGTCCGCCAACCCTAGCTTTCTCATCATGAAAATATCATGAGCAGTCGTGTGAGGCACTGAAACCCTCGTGGCCCTGTTTAACAATCGATTGTAATTTATATAGTTTACAAATAAGATGCATTTACATTAGCAAAAAAACAAAGGGCTCAACTATTGATCATACCCAAAACCAATAGAAACTCCGCTGCCTCATGTGGCTGAAAGTCAACTAGAACGCACTCCACCTTTGGCGCTTTCTCAATTGGAATGTCATTCTCATTCATCCACCGCATCCATGCCTCCAATCGGTGATTACCATCCCAAACCACAAAGTACCTCTCGACCATGTGACTAAGATCGGGGATTTGGCGAAGCTCTTCATCCAAATCATATGACATTGCAAGATCCCTCGTAGCATAACCATGACGAGTAAATTGTTTGTGATCGTCCTGAGGAATTCGTTCACTAACAATAAATCTTGCCATCGTTGGTTGGTAGATTTTGTTTGCAATAGAGAGTTGCAAATCGGCCACATGGTCATCATGCGTGCGGATGGCAGGGTTTGAGAGAAGTCGACAAAGAGGCAATCGTGGAAGTTTCCCATCGTATGGTACTCTGTGAGAATCCACCCAACCCAAAGAAATGTGTTTGTAGTCAACATTTCCAAACACTTCGTCTTTGACATTCTCAATAGCGGTACTTGTTTCCACATGATGACTGGGTCCGGCGCTTGATTGAGATGTTCGAGCCACTCCAGTTATAATGGATACAATACGATCCAAAGAACTCAATGCCTGAGATTGTTGGGTATCCTGTGTGCCTAACGGAGGTACTTCTTGTGAGGTAGTAACATCCACCTCATCAATTGCACCACTATTTTTTGTTTGGTTTCTTGTTCTCATGCTTGCGACAAAGAAGGATAATTTATAAGAAATAGATATAGGATGATTTATGAGAATTTGTAGGTTGGAAGTTTGAGATGTGAACTTGAGAGAGAGAGAGAGAGAGAGAGAGAGAGAGAGAGAGAGATCTGTGTAGCAAAAGAGAATAGAGAAGAAGAAAATGAAGAACAGAAGGTCACTTTATAAAGCTTTTAAATTTTTTTATTTTTTTTATGACTGTGTGTGTGATAGAAAGGAGTGTGTGTGTGTGTTGCCATGTCTGCGCATGTGTGCGTGTGTACGTGTGCGTTTGTGTGTACATGCAGCGTGTGTGTGTGTGTGTGTCCGTGCAACGTGTGTATGTGCGCGTGCATGTGCGTGCGTGTGTGCGCGCACACACACACACACGCTGCACTGAGGCGCGTGTGTGTGGTGCACACACGCACGCCAACGTGTGTGTGTGTACACACACACGCGCCCATGTGTGTGTGTGCGTTTGTGTTCGTGTGTGTGTGTGTGTGTGATGCCCGTGTGTGTGCGTGTGTTTGTGTTTGAGTGTGTGTTCACACACACACACACGCTTTTTGCATGTGTGTGTGTGTGTGGACACATACACGTGGCAAGGCACGTGGACACGCTGGCGCAGGTGACCGTTGCGTGTCCACGTGGACTGGCCACGTGTATCGTCGCCAATCGACGGTACACGTGGCAGTCCACGTGGTCACGCAAACTACCACACAGGCAATGAGCTGGCCATGTGTCCTGCCACGTGTATTGTCGTTGGGCGATAGTACACATGGCAGGACACTGCGTGGTAGTTTGCGTGACCACGTGGACTGCCACGTGTACAATCGGTTGGCGATGATACACGTGGCTAGTCCACGTGGACACACGCGCCAGCGTGTCCACGTGGACTGCCCTGGGCCTGTGGGCCCGTGGGCGCCTCTGCCTCTGGCTACGCGTTGGTCAGAGGTAGAAGCGCCCACGCGCCCATGGTCAGCGCGTTGGCCATGGGCGGGCACATGCTCCACACGTGTGCCCGCCCATGGCCAACGCGCTGGCCATGGGCTAGTATGTAGGCCATCCCACTCCTCCCCCCCCCTCATCCCGCCCCCGCCTCCGCTCCTGCGCCCACTTGCCCCCCCCCCCCTGTAGGTCATGAGGGCAACAACTTCCCGGGAGGTCCCTAACACCTTAAGGTTTTGGGGTCTGGATGGCTAGACCAATTTGTGGAACGTCACAGTTAAGCGCATATGCGTTTGAAGTCAAAGAAATTTCAGCTTTGAAGTCAAAGAGTTGTCTTCAGGGAAGATGGACCTAGTGCTAGCACATCAAGACAGCATGGTCAGGCTCAGGAACAGCCTATAGTGGCTAGAGAGGCAGAATCAGGTGGTTTGGAGACACGCTCAGAACGTCTCACCACAACTGATTCTGCCTCTCTAGCCACTATAGGCTGTTCCTGAGCCTGACCATGCTGTCGTGATGTGCTAGCACTAGGTCCATCTTCCCTGATCAAATGGACTGCTGTAGCCACTGCTTCCGCCCAAAATCCATCAGGCAACTCAGCATTTGACAACATGCTTCTGACCTTCTCTTGTATGGTCCTATTCATACGTTCTGCAACCCCATTCTGTGAAGGATTATATGGTGCAGTAAGTTCCCGCTTAATCCCTTTTGCTTCACAAAAGTCTTGAAAAGCTTTGGAAACGTACTCTCCACCATTGTCAGTTCTCAAGCACTTCAGCTTCTGACCACTCTGATTCTCCACCAGCTGCAAGAATGTCTTAAAGACCTTGAGCACCTCATCCTTGTGCTTCAAGAAGTAAACCCATACTTTGCGAGAATAGTCATCTATGAATGTACAAAAGTACGCTGCTCCCCCTAGTGACAAACTAGGCATTGGTCCGCATAGATCACTGTGTACAAGAGCTAACCGTTCGTCCCTACGATTCCTCTTTGATCTGTGCGGTTCCTGTGTTTGCTTACCATAAACACAATGCTCACAAAACTCGAAATCTTGAAATGAAAAGCCAGGCAAATAACCATAATGAGAAAGTATTTCCATTCCTCTTTTTGACATATGTCCCAACCTACGATGCTTTCTCAAGGCTACAAACGCCTTGAGAAATTTCAGCTGATCATTATGTGCCATCTCTAAATTATGTCATGCTCACAGATTGCGGAGAACCATCTTGTTACAAGGAAGCATTACAAGTGGTTGACTCGAAAAAATGGCAGTTGGCCATGCAGTCAGAGATGAAAGCTCTGCATAAAAACCAGACATGGAAGTTGGTTAAATTACCACAGGGCAAAAAGGCTCTACCTTGTAAATGGGTTTACAGGTATAAGATCACCGCTCATGATAGTCAGCCAAAGTACAAAGCAAGGCTTGTTGCCAAGGGCTTTAAGCAAGAACAAGGCATTGACTTTGATGAAGTCTTCTCTCCAGTGGTCAAGATGACTACATTGAGATGCTTTCTTGCATTGGTTGCTATATTGGATTTGGTGTTGCACCAAATGGATGTCAAGACAGCGTTCTTGCATGGTGATTTAGATGTGGAAATTTACATGCAGCAGCCAGAAGGGTTTGTTGAGAAAGGCATGGAACATTTGGTATGCCAGTTGTTAAAGAGTCTTTATGGCTTAAAACAATCACCGAGGGCATGGTACCATAAGTTCCACCAGTTTATGCTTTCTCAAGGCTACAAACGTAGTGAGTTCGATCACTGTCTATATACAAAGAAGGCTAAGGATGGCAGTTGGCTGATCCTTATTTTGTATGTGGATGACATGTTGATTGCTGGCAAACACTTGGAAGAAATTTCAGCTTTGAAGTCAAAGATGGCAAAATCGTTTGACATGAAAGACATGGGTGAGGCAAGTCATATACTTGGTATGCGTATTGAGAGAGACAGATCAAAGAAGTTGATTTGGTTATCTCAAACAGAGTATATTGACAAGGTTTTGCAACGTTTCAATATGGAGAAGGGAAAGGCATTGAGTGTTCCATTGCCACCATATGTGAAACTTAGCAAACAAGATTGTCCTGTGTCTGAGGAAGAAAAGGCTGAAATGGATAAGATTCCATATGCGTCTGCAGTGGGTAGTTTGATGTATGCAATGATTGCTACACGTCCGGATATTGCATTTGCAGTGGGAGTGGTTAGCAGATATATGTCAAATCCCGGCAAGAAACATTGGGAGGCAATGAAAGGTATCATGAGATACTTAAAACATACAAAGAGTATGCGCATATGCTATGGTAGTCAGGATTTGAGTGTCAGAGGATACACTGACTCAGATTATGCAGGAGACTTGGATAAGAGGAGATCTACCTCAGGCTATGTCTTTACATTGGCTGGAGGTGCCATATCATGGCGATCTCGATTACAAGATTGTGTTACGCAGTCTACTACAGAAGCTGAGTATGTTGCAGCAAATGAGGCATGCAAAGAAGCTATTTGGCTTGGTAGATTGGTTGCAGACTTGGGAATCAATGCAGATATGCCAGAGTTATATTGTGATAGTCAAAGTGCTATACAATTGGCAAAGAATCCAGTGTTCCATTCGAAGACTAAGCATATTGATGTGAAGTATCACTTCATTAGGGAAGTACTTGAAGACAAGCAGATACAACTGCTGAAGATCCACACCAAGGACAATCCTGCTGATCTACTCACAAAGGGACTTCCAGGAGAGGGCTTTGTGCATTGTCGTGAGTTATTGGGCATTGGATAGATGGCAGCCATGTAAATCTTTGTACATTTATGTTCATAGATTTACAGTTACTTAAAGTGCCACATTGGACTTTAAGTGGGAGGTTGTTGGGATTAAAGCCCAAGTGGCCTCTTATGCGGATATGGCCGCCCGCCCGCCTAACTCACTTACCTCTAACTCTTTGTATATACTAACATATTCTTTGTGAATACTAAGGAATTGGGAGATAACCCTTCTAACAGATCTCTGTGTACTGTGTACTGTGTAAGCTGTGTGTGTGTGAGAGAGAGAGTCAAGTGAGTTAGGCGGGCGGGCGGCCATATCCGCATAAGAGGCCACTTGGGCTTTAATCCCAACACCCCCCCCCCCCCCCCCCCCCCCTCCCAACCCAACCTGCGGCCTCTGCCCGCCGCCCCCGCCTCATCGCGCCCCCACTTGCCCCCTCATCCCGTCCCCGCCTCCGCTCTTGCTCCCACTTGCCCCCCCCCCCCCCCACCCCCACCCAAATCTGCGGCCTTTGCCCGCCCCTTGGCAGCTTGCCCCGCCCGCTTCTACGCCCCCTTGCCCCCCCCCCCCCCCCCCCCAAAACCTCCGCCCCCACCCAACCTCTGCCTTTGTCCGTATTGGTGGCCCAACACACAAAACCCGGCCGTCCATTGCCCTGGTCTCTCTCCCTCCGCCCCCCTTGCGTTAGTGCCTTGGTTCCGTCCACGCAAAACGCTCCAGCCCGTGATCACACACACAGTCACAAACAAATATATTGTAAATTTTTTTAAATATTTCATATTTTTTAACATTAATTTTTTAAATTAATAAAGTAATATTAATTTTAAATTTATAACGGCTACTTATTAGACATGAGTATATAATCAATTTGTTTCAGCTTATACAATGTGATCTCGTGCTTAATTATTTGCTTAGCATATTATTATGGCTTGCTCTTTATTTTTCTTGGGTAAAGAGTTATCCTTTTTACAATGGTAAATTCATAATATCTGAATCATTTCTTTTAGAATTAATTTCTCCGATGCAATTTACAACTTTAGATGCTGTTATCGAAGTAGGTGATATTGAAATGAATTTGCCTCTTGAGAGGACTCTCAACAATTTGGGTGAATTCATCTATGTATTGGATGAGCAGCTTTCACGTAAATACAAAGTCAACGTATCTCATCAAACACAGTATGCCGGCTCACCTAGCATGATTCCCATTTCCATTGTGGATAGTCCGTCAAAGATGCAATTCGGTCCAAAGGAGTTAATAGATCTATGTACCCCCTGTCAAGTTTTGCCCTTAAACAGCTTCAAAAGGAGTACAAGAAAAAAGCTCTTACAGGCCGAGAAGAAGGGCACGTTGACAAAGCTATTAATGCAAATCAAAGTAGTGGAACAAGTTACAGAGATTCCAAGGTCTTACAATGGAGATCTCGTTCTAGAATTTCCACCTACCATGGGAAAGTTGCACCATATGGATGCGATGGAGCATAAGTATGATCCTCATTTGTGGTCGAAGCCTACTACATCCAATATTGTATTTGCAGGTGTAGTGCGTCTTAGTCATTGCATAGGATCTCTCAAGTGCATGAATGAACAATGTGTCCGCTTGGTTAATTACCATATTCCCAATACAAGTCATTTCAACGAGTACATACAAAAGGCAACTGGACCTGGGGAATATTGTAAGATTGGAGATAAGAGCCTTACATGCCATTTTTGTAAGGCAATTGCTTTTTGTATTGCAACATGTGATTGTGTAGTATACTATGTCATGCCATCCGATGAGAGTGCCACTAGAGTCATGATTCATCATGGCACATCGACACGATGTGCGCAGCGGCACATCCAAAACACTAATGGACAACACCAAGCTGATGGTGCAAAGGATTTTGACTGTTGACCCACACGCAGGAGCCAGGAAGGTTCAAATGTGTTTGGCAAAAGAAATTATAAGTACAACACTTCTTCGCAACAACACCAACGAAGGTATTTTAGGCAAGCAACAACTATTTGCAATCGCTTAGGAGTTGGGCCCATTAGTGCAAGATAACTGGTATGAGCATTTCATAGATTCTTATTTCGATGCAAAACTCTATGCTAAATTATTTTTTAATCTAAACACTTTTAACATTGATAGGTTTCGGAGGTCAGTATCTATTTTACGTAGAGGGGTTGACAAAGAATCTTTTGGCATTGATGCACTCCTAAAACTGAAGCTAGACTGCACATATGAGTTTTTCCATGGAAGCCGGTTTCCTGGTCAAGGTATGGAGGGGGAGAAATGTTATGTCTTCAAAATGTCCACAATTGGTTCGGCATCCGGTGTGGACCTAGTCAACAGAATGATACAAGATCGGGACGGTGATCTTCGACGTGCGTGGATCCAGTTTGATCACACCAGACGTGTTAACGATTGGGTGACTATGGCCTATCATGTCTATGATCCAAGGTACATGGCCTATCTTAAGAGCTTTGTGGCTTTCCATTTACTCTCTCTAAAACAATTTTTTTGCAGCATGCAGGACCTTTTGACTATTGCAACTTGTGAAATGAAACACGAAGACATGGAAACGCAATGTTTGTTTTGGGAGTGCCTTAATGATGTAATGATATCATGTGGGTGTGACAAAGCATATTTCTTTGGCTACATGGCTGATGAAGCTCAAGCAAATTGAAATGCAGTTCGAATTGTTTTCAATGGTGGTGACAAGACCAATACAATGAGCAGCCGAGAGCGTTCTTGTCTTTTCCATTGGAAGCAAAGCTTGAATCAACACACAATGAAGTATGTGGTGCAAGCTTCTTAACACACACACAAAGAAATTTGTGAGAAGTGGAGGCAAGCACCAACAAAAGAGGCAGCAGCAGCATAGGCTCGTCTGATACGCCAATGGTGGCGTAACGGTCATTGCATAGACCGTAACATTCCATACATGGATTCATGGCTTAGTTGGTGGGAAATATGTATTGCACATTGGGGTGGCATTATGACATGCGTAGAAAGTAGCTCTGATGGACCAAACACTCCACGCACTAACCTTGCGGAGAGCAAGCATGGCCGCTGGCTAGCAGGGGAGGGTTTCTGCAAACGCATATCATTATATGATGCATGTAAAACCGACCTTGCAAATTCCATCTTACAGAGCACAAAGGCCATTTCATACAGCCATGGAAAACACATTGGGAAGGGTCCATCAATAGAAAAGCTTATGGAACGCCATGAAAAACGTCCTAGCCAAGTGATTAGAGCAGTGAATGCGGCTACTGAGGGCACTCCAATGTATAAACAACCAACTCCATTAATAGGAGATAAGGAGACATAAAGGAAAAACGGAAGCCAAATGAGGTTATCAACGTGGAAGATGATGCATCACATAGGCCTGAGTACAACTCGGTCACCAAAGATCGCAAGAAGTGTGGAAGACCAAGTAAGATCAACTTTGCAGAAGAAGGGATATCACAAACCCCAAAATGAAGTATAGGTTCTGGTGGGTAGTATGTAGTTGAGCGCAAGGTCAATGAGGTAATGTGGGCCATACGTCGAACTCCAGAAGGTAGTAGGGTCACATGTAGCGGCACACCAAGAGGCGGACGCAGGTGTGGATGCAGTATAGCAGGTTCTAGCCTTGGTATACCAGCCCCATCGTTTGAAGGATATCGAAAATATCCAAATGGTGTGGTGTGTCAATGGTTTTGGTTTTGTCCGGATCATGTCTTGCATTGTCATATAGTAGACCAGAACATTGAGCCGCAGCCTCTTCATCCACCACACACTTGGCCCGTGCATGTGGGCACCAACCTATCGGAGGATGAGGTGAAAATATTGCATGAAGGGGGGTATCAAGTGGAGCTAAGCAAAGAAGGAGTATCTAATGTAACGCCAGTTGCTCAAGAACAAAATATGACAAACTCTCCTTTCAAGTCAAAAGATGCATCCACTCCTGAAGGCAATGCAAGAGCCACAGTGCGAGATGGTCTACGTGTACGATATCGGACTTCCATTTCCGAGGATGCTGCTCACAAGATCAGTCTAGCACTAGCCCTGAGAGCGAAGGTCGTAGAAGAGATATGTGCAGCAGATGGTGTTAGTGAGGTCTTCAAACTAGAGATGAATAGTGAAGATGGTCATGTCGGGATGTACAAAGTTTGTATTAGCAACCAGCCATCGTGCACATACCCAGACTTCATGGAATGGGTGTCAAAGCAAAAACCATATCTTGCATGTAAACAGTTGTATTTTATTTATCTGCGTGTGCTAGGGCTAAGCCAAAATGAGAACATGTTTATCCATCAACCAATCCTGGCAGATGTTGATATCTTCAGGGCACTGAGTTGAAGCCGGACTTATCCAGGCATGGATGCATAGCATTTGACAATGCTCACTTCTTCTTAGTATGCTTTACCTAAACAATTGTACTACTTTCTAATTTTATCTTAGGATGGTCACATTGGGATACATTCATTTGCAACTTTTTTCATATTTGAGTACTGGTTATTTATGTGTCAAATCGTGTATAAAATAATATAATATTACCACAGTGGCTATAAATTGTCATAGCTTGAGTTATTTTTGTGAAAGCATCCACTAGCTTCCTAGCACACCTCTCCTTCTTTCACGATGTCCGACGATCTTGCGAGTAAAATAAAGTCTGCATCGGATGCCATGGAAGCCATTCCAAACGGAGAGGCATTGTATGGAGCCGACTGGTTTCGTCAGGCTCTCAAGGCAACCATAAACGTGTATCGCCTCTATCAATGCCTCAAGGAACTCAATATATGGAGCTTAATCAATTTGAACGAGACGGGACAACTAGCTTTCTCTTGTTGGAAGAAAATTGGGCTCATCATAGAGGAGGATGAGAAGGAAATGAGGTAGCAGCTAAGCAACGTGGTGAATCTTAATATGCCAATCGAAGGGAGCACATCAACTACTAAAACCGGGCCTTCCAGAAGATGAACACTTCTTGTTTATGTAATGCAAGTTTAATAAAATGTAACTTTTTTATTATTAATGGGAGTTCTTGTTTTAAGTACCCTTGACTATATTGTTTTTTAAACAATTTGTCTAGCTTCCATACCTTTGACTCTCTCTCTCTCTCTCTCTCTCTCTCTCTCTCTATCTATCTCAAAGAGAGAGATAGAGATAGTCCACAAAGAGGAAGAGAGAATCTTTTTAGGAATATGCTCACCTGATTCCTAAAAAGCGCTCGTCGGACACTGCTCGCCTAGAAATATCCCCCCTCTCATTTGGACCCCTTTAACCTTGGCCCCGTGTTGAGATAGATTCATAAGCACATGTCTATATTCTAACCCTTGTTCCCGTTTATTATCCCACATTAAATGATCACTTTAATATGAGAAAATCATATGGGTTGGTTACATATTAGATTTTATGACATTACCTCTCTCTTGAAATCATAGTCGTCCTCGACTATGAGGTAGAAGAGATATAGCCTTAATCATTAGTGGATGTTTCTTAACAGGTAGAGGATCCCTTTTTACCCTACAAAATCATTCCAAGATGGATGAATAATCCATTTGGGGCTTGGGAGACTTAGCTGCGGCAAGCATGTCTGCTCTTTAGTCCATATCATAGTTCCACAGAAGAGTGACAATTTATACTTGGTGTTTGAGAGACATCGTCAACACAAACATGATGCTAAGCATGCATACCACCTCATTTTTGCACAAGAAAAAGAGAATTAGTCTTTTAAGACAAAAACATTGGTCATTTAAAAGAAACATGTACACTTGCTTACTCTAATGTAGCATTGTAAGCATTGACAAGGTTCATACTATCCTTAAGTTGTATTCCTTGCATCCATTTAGCATCTTCAAAAGGATAATTTTTAAACTTAATAAGATACCATCTAATACTCTTACCATGTTGTAGTACCTTGTCTTCATGCCGAAGGATAGCTTCGGGTTATAGCACCTCTTCTTGGTCTTTCATTTTTGGAGGATCTTCAATAATTGGTTCTCTGGGTGGCTCTCCTTTGTAGGGCCTGATTAGGCTCACATGAAAATCATTGTGTATGCACCAATGGTTAAGAAACTTAAGCTGATAAGCCATGTCATTGATTGGCTTCAAGATTTGAAAAGGGCCGTAGTATCTTTTTTCTAGTTTAGCATAATACTTTCTATGGCCGGTAGGATTTTTGCCCATCGTTTGCCTATGGACAGTATTATTGTATGCATACTCTACAAGGGGTAAGTAATTTTCCCATTGTGAGTGTTGGTCTACATCTATAACATAAGTCTTTAGTAGATCAAGAATCATAAGATTGGCTATCTCACTTTGGCAATTCGTTTGTGGATGATAGGCCAAAGAGAAATTCATCTTGTGCCTAGATTTTCAAAGAGACCTTTCCAAAAATTACTGGTCATTCTAGGATCTCTATCTGACACGATGGATGTTGGCAATCCATGTTGTTTGAAAATTTGAGATATGAAGAGGGTTGCCATTTGGTGTGCCTTAGTATACTTTTTGACGGGAATAAAGTGTGCTTGCTTGCTAAACCTGTTGACTATTGTCCATATTCCCGTATTTCCATGGATAAAATCCATGGATATACTCTCCCATGGTGAATTAGGGATTGGCAATGGCTGGAGTAATCCAAGTTGCTTCCCTCTATCATACTTGGTCTTTTGGCATACCACACATTTTGAAACATACTCTTGTATGTCTACTTTCATGGTAGGCCAATAGAAGTATGTCTCTACTCCTCAAAGAGTAGGTTGAATGCCTCTATGCCCCGCATAGGGAGGAACATGGAATTCATACATGAATTTATCATGAAGGGAGTGGGTAACACATAGCCTATTGCCATGGAGAAGAGAAGCATCCTTCAAGGTGAATGGTTCTTCTATCTTCCCCAATGCAAGGGCCGACATTATGCCTCTGAATTCAGGTTCAATATCATACTCATCTATCGTAGAAGATAGATCATTGTAAGTTACTATAGACACTGCATTAACACTTGGTCATTGTGAAAGTGCATCTGCCACTTGATTATGCTTACTAGCAATGTGAGCAATATGAAAATAAAATTGTGAAAGAAAATTTTCCCACCTCATTTGTTTGTTGCAAAGCTTGGTTTACATCATGAAGTACTTGAGACTTTGGTGGTCCGTTCGCAAAATAAATGGAGTCCCCGGTAGATAGTGCTTCCATGTGTCTAGGGCATGTTGAACAGCTAAAAGATCTTTTTCGTATATTCCCAAGACTCTTTCATCGGCATAGAGCCTTCGTCTCTCATATGCTATGGCATGCCCTTCTTGAAGCAAGGCTACTCCAAGGCAATCACCGCGAGCATCACATTGGACCTCAAATGGCTTTGAGAGATCCGGAAGCATAAGGACAAGTTGGGAGGTAAGCTTCTCTTTAAGCTTGTCAAAAGCATTTTTCTCCTTAGCAGTCCATGAGTACTTAATGTTCTTCTTTGTTAAGTCATGTAATGGTCCTGCTATTTGAGAGAATTTTGCTATGAAGCGTCTATAGTATGCATACATACCAATAAAGCTTCTTAGCTCATGTAGATTCCTTGGATTAGGCCATGCTTTTATTACCTCCAACTTTGATGGATCCATACGTATACCATCTTGAGAGACAATGTGACCTAAGTATTGAATCTCTTGAAGGAAAAAATCGCTCTTCTTTTTATTAATAAAAAGCTTGTTTTCCCCCAAATCTTGAAAAATTACTTGGAGATGTTGCTTGTGCTCCTCCAAAGACTTGGAATAGATGATGATATCATCAAAGATCACTCCAGTGAACTTGCAGTAGGGTCTAAATATTTTCTCCATTAAACAATTGAATGTGGCCAGTGCATTAGTCAAGCCAAAATGCATGACTAGCTATTCATAAATACCAAACGTTGTACGAAACACGGTCTTTATGATGTCTTCATTCACTATCCTTATCTGATCATCACCACTTTTAAGATCAAAGTAGGTAGAACCTTGTAGCTTATCAAACATATCTTCTACCCGTGGTACGGGAAATCTATTTTTGATAGAGTGATATGGTTTAGCGCTCGATAGTCCACACACATGTGGTATGTACCATCTTTCTTTTGCACTAAAAGGATTGAAGAACAAAAGGGAGAGGAGCTAGGCCTCACCATCCCTTTGTCTACAAAATCTTGTACTTGCCTCATGATCTCCTCTTGTTGAACTTGGGAAACTCGATAAAGAGGCTTGTTAGGTGGTGAGCTTCCTGGTAGGATCTCAATTCGATGGTCATCATCCCCTCGTTTTGGAGGTAAGTCCAAAGGGATATTATCGATAAACCAGTTGGCTAAAAATCAAAGATCCTCATAATTACAAGATTTTTTTGGAAAATAATAGTGGGAAAACAAAATTGTATGGCTTCATGATGAGATAGCCGACTAGGGCTCCCGTGTGGTCCATCTACCAACATTCCCCCCTTCCTAGTCTTTGCACACCCCCGTGCAAGCCTTGTTGTTGTCTTTGTCTTTGGCAGTAGTGCTGGTCTTTAGGTTGATTCATTTGAGTCTTTAGCAGTCAAAATTTCTCTTTTCTAGTGTCTTTGTGAGGCATTTGGACTTCTCTGCTCTAGCCTCTGTCTCTGCTTGGACTGCCAAATCCTTGAAGAGATTGTTCAATAATGTTCTCTGATAGGCAATGTGGCGGGCACGTAGGTCCTTCCTCATGGCATTGAAGATGGTGGAATCCATTTCAAAGAATCCTGTCATGAACGCCTCTTCAAATGTTTGCAGATATTGCAAGGACATAAACACGACTCTGACAAATCACCCCATGATTACATTACATCTGGGAACTTTTGTTTCCATTTTCCATCATATGCCGACTCCCTTAAGAAATACCTAACATGGATGCTCTGCTGCTTTGATGTCCTCAAATGCTGTGATGCTCGGTGTAATGGATATCTGGAATAATGTGGTGTGTGGAACAGTTGCTCTTTCTGTGCATTGTGAACAATTTTTTACATAGGCATAAACATCTCTTTTCATGGTAGGCTAGTAAACTCCTATCCAAGTGAACCGTTGCAAAGTCTGGTCTTCTCCAAAATGAATGCTACTACCATGGTATGAGCTTGATTTAAGTAGTTTAATTGTTCCTCAAGGCTTATGAATAGAAATAAAATCTCATCTTTGTTTTTTTTATACAATCTTACAGCCAACAATTGATACAAACCCAATTTCTATATCAATCATGGTGTGATTGAAAGTGGGATTTGTGAATCTATTTGAGCTATAGTTATCAAAGAGAGGAGATCTTTTGAACATCTAGGAATCATTTCTACTGAGAGCAAGTAAGCATCTGGTAAATCATCATTCAGTCCTTTTGGAGGTTCCCAGAGGTGATCCTTGATAGGTGATCTGCTCGTTGATGTGTGGTGACCTTCTTGACTAACACTATGAAATCACCCTCCACTAGGATGACAAAACCGTCTTACAATCCTACCATTATTGCATAGCTTGCTAACCAGATAAAGTAAGGCTTGGTGGTCCACAAAGAAGACAAACTTATTAGCCAAAAAGTAGTGGCAGAATTTTTTTAGTGCATACATCATTCCAAGTCCTTTCCTTTTAGTCGTGGTATAGTTCTTTTATATTATTTTTAGTTGCTTGCTAGCATATGAAATAGGAGAATCTGTTGTCCCTCTCCTGGTTAGGCTAGTATGCAACCAATAACAAAGTTTGAAGCATCTACATGCACATGGAAAACTTTGTTTTAGTATGGGGTCTTCAATATTGGTGCTGAAGACGAGACTTGTTTAAGATTTTGAAAGAACGCTTTGCATTCTTCAATCCATTTAAAGTGAGTGATGAGTCCATAAATGGGTTTTGCAATGACAACATACAAGTAGATAAATCTAAGGTAATAGGCACAATGTCCCAGGAATGCCTGAACTTCCTTGACACTTTGTTGGTCTAGGCATCTCAAAAATTGCTATTACTTTTTTCATATTAGTAGCAATACCATTTTTTGAGACATTATGTCCAAGAATCTTGCCCTGTCTAACCACAAATACACATTTCTCAAGATTTAAACAAATCCTATAGAGGCGACATTTCTCAAAGACACACTTGAGGTGCTCAAAATGGTTTTCACTTTTTGATGAATGCACACAAAGATCATCCATGTAAACCTCTAGGAAATTTTGTAGGTATTCGTTAAATGCATGGCTCATTAGTCATTGGGTGGAATGTTGTTGGTCCATTGGTCAGCCCAAAAGGCATGACTCAATACGCAAAAATGTCCAATTCCTTGGCAAAAGCCATTTTATGTTGATGTTTTGGATCCATAGCCAACTAGGTGTAACTAGAAAATACACCCAAGAATCTATAAGCTTCTTTTCCAGCTACCCACTCTAAAACATGATCCCTAATAAGAAGATGGTAGTTATCTTGTATGGTAGTTGCATTCACTTTCTTGAAGTTAACACACACTTTGAGTTTTTTGTTCTTTTTTGGTACTACCACAATTGGTGCTACCCAATTGTCGCTGTATTCAATTTTGTATATGAGCTCACCTTTCTTGAGTTTTTCTATTTCTTCCTTGATCTTTTTAGCGAATGTCTCATTGTAGGAGTAGTGTCTTTGTCTACTCGCTTTAGCATCATCTCTCGTAGGGATAGTGTGCTAACAAATTTTAGGATCCACTCCCTTGAGATCTTTGTAAGACCAAGCGAAGTCATCCTTGGATTTCTTCAGAGCTTTAATGAGGATTTCTTCCTCTTCTTGAGACAAATCTGTAGCTATGTATGGTGGCTTTGAGTCTTCTCTAGACTTTGCCATGTCAATCCTTGTGGCCTTTTTTGGACCCTCATAGGATTTTTTAGGTTCCTTGGGTTGTCTCATTGTCTACTCCACTATGATTCATCGATCTTGCATGGTATAATTCTTATAATGTGAGGGAACACTAATTGCCCCTGGCCTATCACTCTCAGACTCCATTTAAGTGCTCCAGACCTCCTTTAAGGTTCTTTATAACTCCCTACACTTAGTTTTTTGCTCCGCTTTTGTCATTGGAGGTTCCTTTTCTTTGATTTCATCATGTTTACTTGATTTTTGTTTGGTTCTTTTTTATTGATTCGTGTTTCTTTCTTTCACTGAGATAGGGTATCTTCCCATGATCTTATCATTGACATAATTTTATGCATCTACCATCATCAAGAATTGAGTTTTGTCTCCTTTTTTTCTATGGTTGTTTTCTTCTCAGTTTGTTCTCTCATTTCCTATGATATCTCTGTTGGCATCTGCGATGCTGATTTGAAAACTCAAAAAACTTTTCTTTACCTCCCTTGAGTAGCAGCATGGCACTGACGTGTTCTTTTTTAGATTTTAGATCCCTCTATCATAAGTGTGTCATCCTCCAACTCATCAGTGGCATCATAATAGGATCAGAGAAAACTTTTTGTTCCTCAATCGATTCTATGGATACCATTTGGACAAGAATTTTGTCATATCCCTCCTCATCATAGAATTGTGTGGATGTGGACTCGTTAATAGATACATCCATAGTGGCCAAAATTTGAGTCCACTCAAATGGTTTGAACATTCATTCTAGAAAGGGTTTTGGTATATACTTAGCATCATTCACCTCTTGGTATAAGATACAATCTTCTCAACATAAACTACCACTCTCAAAGGCTTCATACATCCAAATTGGTGTGTCTTTGTTCAACCACGATGGCGTTTTGGTTAAATTTGAGGTCTCTCAATCCAACTCCTGGATTAATGTTCTCAGAACATCCTTATATTAATTAGATCAATTAGATTTGTCTCATAAAAGGTCGTCATAAAGTTTCATAGTTTTTTTTTTTTTGTAAATCTACAATGGCAAAAGTATGCTGGTAGTCAATTCCACAAGAGCTGAATACTACGTTTTCTAGTAATCCCATGGGTTTCTCAATGTGCCCATCTGCCAATTGCAGTTTCATTCAATGTTTGTCTAATTGGTGGCCTTCCCCAAGCTTCCCATACTGCTTTCATTGCGATGACAATACTTGCCCCATAATCTAGAACAGCCATGGTTGTTACATCATTGTAAAGTACTAGAAGGGTCCTGTTTCCTTCATTTCCTTTACAATTATCTCCAACTTTGTTCATAGGCACGGATTTGATAACTTTTGCCCATGATTCTTCCTACCATTATTCTTCAAGGTTTTCTTTAGTTAATCCTGTTATGCCCATTTTTCCTATGATACCTTGTAGATCCCTCCAAAGATGTGGTCTTATCTTCGGCAACTCACCCAATGTGATAGTACATTGAATGTGATCCAACATGATTGACTACAAATTCTCCACATCCAAAGTCTACTTTGGTCTATTTAGTTTTAGGGTTTTACAAACCAGAGATTTTTCTTTAGTTTCTTCCAAGTATGAAGATAATTCTTGGAGTGTCCAAGTCTTGATAGGCTTGATTGCTTTGATCCCCAATCTTTGTACAAATATTATTTTTCCATCTCCATGGGTGGTTGATCTAGCCATACTTCCTCAACTGGAGCCAACTTCAGAGTTAGGTTTCCGTTGTTCACTTCCCTAACTCATTCCCACAAATGATTTGTCCAATCTTCCTCTATTTAGGGAATTCCATCTAGCCCTTCTTCACTATGTGGAACTATCAATTCAGATTTGTCACTTCTTACAAAAGATTGCCTTGGTTGCTTAGTGTCCTTCATTTCCACAAGTTTTGATTTTATTTATCTTTCAGTTGATTTTCCTATGATTTCAAGTTTTTGTTTTTGTGTTTCTAGCATTGATTGTGTGATTTGCACCAAGTTCTTATAAGCTTCAAGCTTTGCGGCTTCCATTCTGGTGTTGGGTAGTTTTTCCATTTTGTTTCCAATGTTTGACCCACTTTTAGTCCTGCTTGGAAGGCCTCCAAGGCTACATTGATTGATTTTAATATCTTGTCTACCAAAATGGATCCTCCCGACCTGGTTTCGATTCTTTACATTATGATGACATCAATGAGTTTCTTTTTTCCTCAATCTTTTTTTTTTTACTCTCTCTCTTCAACTTCTCGTTGTTGTTTTTGTCTCCTAAGATCATATCATATGTGTCTCTCTTTATTGGAGTCTCTCAAAGGATTTTTGGTTGTATCTGACTTGCTTGCACTGTTTTGCCTCTTCTTCTTGGCACGTGCCATGGTAGCTACTCGAACTGGAATCGTAGGTTCACCGTCAAAAGAGCTGCTTGGCATGACTTGTAATATGTTTATAGCCATTTTCTCCTTGTTAGTAGGATTTCTAGGATAGTCATTAGGAAAATGCCCACCTTTTCAACCACATTGCATGCAATACACCTCAACGAGTCTAGCGTTCTTATTTGGCTTTGGACAATCCTTTTTCCAATGGTCATCTGAACCACAATCATAGCAATTTCCTATTCTTAGCTTAGGCATTGGTTTCACCATCGGTAGTTTGGCTCCCTAATTTGCAATAAATTAAACCAATGTTGCCTCTGGAGGTGTCTGATGAACTTATTTTACCATGGTAGGAGTTGAATTAGTGTACCACTCTCTATTCCCACGATTCACAAACTTGCTTCATTATAAGGCATAATGGGTACTAGAGCCTCTCGCCCATTTTCCCTTCAAGAATCAACTGTCACAACATTATTTTTTGGTAGAGGTGGTTACTGACCTAATACCGGTTGTGGTCTCTCCATAGCCATAGGTGGTTTTGGTATTGGTCCCATGTTAGGTGGATACCTATACATTGGTTGTCCCTGTTGTCTCATCGGTACATACTGGACATTCTTGTCATATTTAGCCTTGTAATATCACTTGTTTGTTTCATGGTTTGTCCATTTCCCCTCAATGGAACACCATTTTGATTGTCTAGGTTGTCCTTTAGCTTGCCCTTGTGGTGGACCCTGCCCTCGTCCTTGTATCGTCATCCTTAGCATGTTACTCATCACATCATTTATATGTTTAAGCATTTATTTTGATGGAATTTATAGGAGCTTCCACAGTTGGACCTACCTATGATGGCATAGTTAATGTGGCACGCTCACTCTGAGTGTCCTTAATAGTGCTCTCTTTCATTAAATATTTCATAGTTATCCCCCAAGTCTATTGCATCCAGGCTGCATGCTTCCCAAGTTGTATGTTTCTTGCTATGTAAAATGGTATGCAACTCCTTGTTGAGTAAACCTTCTAGGAATGATGAGAAGTCTTTCCTCAATTGGAATTTCAACCTGTAGACATGTGTCAATGTATTGCCTTATTCGACTTACATAATCTCTCACGATTTCTCCCTCTTTTTATTTAAAGCTATAGATTTGTGCTACTATGTTGTGTTTGATTCTTATTTTTGAACAAGTAGTAACAAATCTCATAGCCAATGTCGGTAGATCAGTGATAGACCCAAGAGGTATGGTCTGGAACCAAGTCAAGGATTTACCTTTCAAAGTCATTCCAAACCCCTTAAACTGAGTATGGAAGTCTAATATACACTCAGCTCTCTAGGACCTCCTGAAGCTTGCTAAATGGTCACATGGATACCTTGATCCACTGTATTTTTTACCATTTTTGAAAGTCACCTGGTCTTACCCTACGATTGTGTTGTGCACCTGCTCTTCCTGGCCGTTGTTTCTCCCACTAAGCCTTCAAACCAATCAAAACCAATTGATTGGTAGGTGCAACTCATGCAGACCTCTTCTTGTCCTGGTGTCACCCGTTCTTCTCCGGTTAATAGTGATTTCTGCATCTTCCCCAATTCTCATCATTGAGGTGGCTACCTCAAACTGTGCTTCCTTGTTGGTTGGCCATACTACCAAATTCTCTTTCATTTGTTTGTGAATTTTGTTCTAGTTCAGGTCTCATACCCATGATGATTTCTTAGTATCCCTGGTACTTTGTTTGTTCAACCTCCTTCGGAGTCATCATAACAAAGTTATTATTATAAAAATCCCTAAAGAGATGGACAAGAAGTTCTACCATGCCTTTCTCCCTTATCTTGAAGATGTACATGATTTTCAAGGGTGTGAGCTACACCAGCTTAACATGAGTTGTCCATATTAAATCCATGATATTATTGTCCTCCCAACAATGAACTCCAAGTTGTGGGTTATCAGTTGGTATGTAGAGGTTTGGCATCTATTTGGTCATACCCTTCTTATTCTAACACAGGTGGTCCTCCTTAAGTGGTCATGTCTAGAATCAAAATATCAGCTTCCAATCCCCATCAGTCCACAGTATAAGGGTTCTAAATTTTGAGATATTGCACTCTGTTTTGGTCCATATAGAAGGTATCCTACTTGTTGGCTCTAGCCTCCTCTTCAAACTCAATTGTGTGGTCATTGATCTTTACCACATACTCTTTGTTAGAATCTAGGTAAATTTGGGCCCCATGCTTGTTAGTCTTGTAGAAGGTCAAAAGGTGCTTGAACCTGAGAGAGGTTCCAATCCCCGATTGAGTCGAGAAGGAAGACATCTCGGAATTTGAGTCAGAGTAATTGTCAGACACTTATTCCGCTATAGTCTTTAAAGGCTTCGCTTGGTTTACCCTCCTCTTTGTAGACATTCTACTCTTAGTTTTGCTTTTGTAACCTTGATTCGTGACAATACATAATGACCTTATGTACATAAAGACTTGAAATACTCAATGTAAATAAATATCTGGCCTTCAGTACCAATATCAACCCATTTCTATTGTTGTAAATTCAATTTGGCAATTTCCCAAGCTAGATCTCGATCACTCATGTGAAGTCAAGGGTAAATAAGTGAGTCTATTTTTAGTAAGTATATACAAGGACTCTTGGTGCAAATTTTTGCTTCAATCCTGCCAAAACGTCACAAGGTCAATCTCCAACCTTCAAATCTAGAAAACTCAATTTCAAAGTAGTAATAGTATCCAAATGACTTCAAACTTGCTAGGCTAATTGCAAAAATTGTGAAGCAAAAAATATAAAAAAGGAACTCTTTGGCTATTAGGAGATAACAAGCGCGCTTATTAGCTACTGGGTCAAAAAATGGTCATTTTTTACTTATGTTGGTCCTCACTGGTCAAGCATGTGTCCAATAAGCCCTGAACGAGGTGATTTCAATTTTTGGACAATTTGTTCTAATTCCCTAATAGTTTTTATAGCTGGCAGTTTCAATTGCAAATTAAGTGGTCATGCAAGTCAAATGATGGCCAAATTACTTTAAAATTTTTTCCAAGCACTCTATTGCTACCCTAGAACCAATTCCCTTTGAAAAAACTTGAAAAATTGATTTTTTGGGTAGGAGATATTAAGCGCGCTTATTATCTCCAGGGTCAAAATGAAGGATTTTTTCAACTTTTCTGGCATGTGCTAGATGTCCACACCCTAATCAAGCCACAAATCAAGTTTCATGAAGTTTGGTTCAATTTTGAAGTTACTAAGCTAAATTTGTGTCTTTAGTCTGGTTCTAATGATTTTTGAGCCTATCTAGCAACTTACAAGTCCAAATGCTACCAAACTTGAATCAAAGCCTCCTTACACTATGTAATACCTATAGAGTTGACAAATGGTCAAAATTTTTCTTTTTTAAGCCGTCAAATATTAAGCGCACTTACTATTTAGGAGCTAATTTTTGCAATTTTTTGCCACTTTTTCACTTTCCACAGTTGTAACAAAGTGTTTGAAGACTTGTCAAGAAGTTTGATCAAATTCTGTTCAGTATCAAGTATTCTTAGCCTTAGTTGTCCATCTATTTAGAGAGAAGGTTGTTTTGGCCCAGTTCTATCTCCAAATGGAATTAGAATCTCTTGTGCCTTCACAAAAGTGTTAGTATGTCACCCAAACAAGATGTCCGTATGAAAAAAGTTCAGTTTTAGGCCTTGAGAAATAAAAGCGCTTATTATTTACATCACAAAACCTATACTTTTTTGGGTGTTTGATGGTACACAGGTCTTATATAGGCTAATGCAAGTACTTTTGGTGTCATAAAATCTAATATCTAACCAACCCAAATGATTTTCTCACATTAAACTGATAATTTAATGTGGAACAATAAACGAGAACAAGGGTTAGGATATAGACATGTGCTTGACTAATGCACCAGCTACATTCAATCATCTAATGGAGAAATTTTTTAGACCTTACTGCAAATTCACCGGAGTGTTCTTTGATGATATCATCATCTACTCCCAGTCTTTGGAGGAACATAAGCAACATCTCCAAGTGATTTTTCAAGCATTGAGGGGAACAGGCTTTTTCCTAACCAAAAGAAAAGTGAATTTTTCCTCCAAGAGATTCAATACCTACGTCATATATCTCTCAAGATGGTATCAGTGTGGATTCATCAAAGATTAGTGGTAATAAAAGCATGGCCTAATCCAAGGAATCTACATGAGCTCCAAAGCTTTATTGGTATGTGCGCATACTATAGATGCTTCATAGAAAAATTCTTTCAAATAGCAGGACCACTACATGACTTAACTAAGAAGAACATTAAGTATGTATGGATTGCTAAGGAGAAAAATGTTTTTGATAAGCTCAGAGAAAAGCTTACCTCCCAACCACTCCTCATACTTCCGGATCTCTCAAAGCCATTTGAGGTCCAATGTGATGCTTGTGGTGATGGCCTTGGAGCATTTTTGCTTCAAGAAGGGCATGCCATAGCATATGAGAGTCGAAGGCTCAATACCAATGAACGAGTCTTGGGCATTTATGAGAAAGAGCTTTTAGTTGTTCTACATTTCCTAGACACATGGAAGCACTACTTATTGGGGACTCCTTTTATTCTACAAACCGACCACCAAAGTCTCAAGTATTTCATGACGCAAACCAAGCTTTCCGACAAACAAATGAGGTGGGCAAATTTTCTTTCACAATTTAATTTCCATATTGCTTGCACTGTTGGTAAGCATAATCAAGTGGCCAATGCACTTTCACGACGACCAAAAGTCAAGGCGGTGTCTATAGCTACTCGCAATCATCTATCCTCTATGATAGATGAGTATGCTACTGACATTGACTTTAGAGACATAATGTCAGCCTTGCTTTGGGGAAGAAAGAGGAACCATTCACCTTGCACGATGGTTATCTTCTCCACGGCAATAGGCTATGTATTACCCAATCGCTTCGTGAGAAAGTTATGTATGAATCCCATGCTCCTCCCAATGCGGGGCATAGAGGCATTCAACCTACTCTCCGAGGAGTAGAAACGTACTTCTATTGGCCTACCATGAAAGTGGACTTACAAGAGTATGTTTCAAAATGTGTAGTATGCCAAAAGACTAAGTATGATAGAGGGAAGCAACTTGGATTACTCCAGCCTTTGCCTATCCAAAATTCACCATGGGAGAGTATATCCACGAATTTCATCTTTGGATTACCCAACTCTATCCATGGGGATACGGGAATATGGACTATAGTCGACAGGTTTAGCAAGCAAGCACACTTTATTCCTGTCAAAAAGACTATTAAGGCACACCAAATGGCAACTCTCTTCATATCACATATTTTCAAACACCATGGATTACCAACATCCATCGTGTCAGTAGTAATTTCTGGAAGGGTCTCTTAGGAACAAGATTGAATTTCTCTTTGGCCTATCACCCACAAACGGATGGCCAAAGTGAGATAGCCAATCTTATGATACTCGATCTACTAAAGAATTATGTTACAAAAGTAGACCAATGCTCACAATGGGAAAAGTACTTACCTCTTCTAGATTATGCCTACAATAATACTGTACATACTTCTATGCGGAAATCACCTTTTGAGATCATTGAGGGAAGACCTAAAAGTCCCTTGCTACTTAAAGTACATGGGAAGATCTTTGTTGCCGCGATGAGTATAGCCAAGACCTACAAGAATCTTTTCAAAAAATTAAGGAGGGTATATCCATCGCTCAAGAAAGGCAAAAAACTGCTAGTGACAAGCACAGAAGAGGCTTAACATTCAAAGAAAATGATTGGGTCTTACTAAGTTTCCTAAGGCTCGATTAAGGCAAACAACATGCAAAATTCCTACGGGCCATCAAAAGTATTATGCTAAGCTAGCAAAAAGATACTATGGTCCTTTCCAAATCTTGAAGTTTATCAACAAGACGGCTTACCAACTCAAGTTGCCCAACCATTGGCTCATACACAATGCTTTTCATGTGAGCCTACTCAAGCCCTACAAAGGAGAGCCACCAGGTAAACCAAATATTGAAGACCCTCCCAAAGCTGAAGACCAAGAAGAGGTGCTACAACCCGAAGCTATTCTTCGGCATGAAGACAAGGTACTACGACATGGTAAGATTATCCGACGATATCTTATTAAGTTCAAAAATTATCCTTTTGAAGATGCTAGATGGATGCAAGGAATATATCTTAAGGTTAGTATGAACCTTGTCAATGCTTACAATGCTACATTAGAGTAAGCAAATGTACGAATTTCTTTTAAATGACCCATGCTTTTGTCTTATAAGACTAGTTCTCTTTTTAATTGTGCACAAATTTAAATAGCGTGCATGCTTAGAGTCATGTTTGTGATGACGACGTCTCTCAAACACCATATAGAATTTGTCACTCTACTTTGGGAGAATGAAATGGACTAAAGAGCAAACATGCTTGCGGCAGCTATGTCTCCCAAGCACCAAATGGATTGGTCATCCATCTCGGAAAGATGTCGTAGGGTAAAAAGGGATCCTCTACCCGCTAAGTAAGATTGACTAATGACTAAGGCTTTATCTCTTCTACCTCATAGTCGAGGACGACTATGGTTTCAAGAGAGCTAAATTCATAAAATCTAATATCTAACCAACCCAAATGATTTTCTCATATTAAACTGATCATTTAATGTGGGAGAATAAATGGGAAGAAGGGTTAGGATATAGACATGTGCTTATAGATCTATCTCAACACGGGGCCAATGGTAATAGGACCCAAATGAGAGATGGTCTATCAAAGAGCAAGGCTAACCAATGGAGCACAAAAACCTTAGGGTTAGCTTCATTGAGACCTCCAATAGTTAGTGTAAAAGTCCTTTGACCTTAGGTAAGCTAGGGTTGAGCTTGAGGTGGGAACCCGGACCAAGCTTAAGGTGCTTGACATGCTTGATGACTGAGATGCTTGACAGGCTTGAGGTGCTTGATGATTGAGATGCTTGAGGTGCATGTCATGCTTTAGATTCTAGGGTTGTACTTGAGGTGAGAACCCAGCCCAAGCTTTAGGGGCTTAAGGGCCAAGCTTGTGGTGAGAACTAGGCCCAAGGCTGAGGTGGCTAGAAGTCAAAATGAATCCCTACAAGGAGGGGGCGAGCCATGCAAGAAGGGGGGGTGGTTTCTTGACCACTCTCTCTCCCAAAGGGCACCCCTTGCCCAAGGGGCAAGTAGGACACATGTCAAGCCCATAGCTAGGTTACCCTCATGGTGTGCCTAAAGCCAATTGGTTGGCCTTCCAAGGGGTCCAATGATAATTTACAAGATTTGATTAATTATTTTTTACATTTATCAAGTCTTCTCCCTCAAAGGGGAAAGGGGGACACTTGTCCCAAGGCTACCCTTGTTACTTGATTCACCTCCTGCTTGTGATTGGCTAGGCCTAGAGGGGTCCAATGAGATTCAAGCGTGAGCTACAAGGGGGGCTCGACCAAAGCAAGTAGGGGGCCTGCTTAGGGGGTATACTCTATTAGATACACTCACACACATGCTCATTGTGTGAAGTGCAAAGTGCAAGAGCTCCCTCTCCTTCTCCAAGCAAGTAGAGAGGTTGAGAGTCTACACCAATATTCTTGGCTATGGAATGCAAATCCAACCAAGTGTTAGCAGCAAGCTAACTCGAATACCATTTTGTGGAGCTCTCATTGTAAAAACACTTATTATTTTGATAAATCAAGAATATTTAACTCCTATTTTTCAGATAAACTTTGTAATTGATGAGTCGAGGCTACAGGCTTCCAGATTGTATCAACCCGTCTTTACCTATCTTTAGTTAGAGCTCCCAAATTATTAGTTTTGACCACCAAAAACCTTGGCCAAGGTATAAAAGCCAACCTTTGTAAGTTATTTTTCAAGTTTTGGATAATGAAATACACAGTGTGAGCTAACGGTGCTCTCTTCTCTCCTTCTCGCGCTTCCTACTCCCGCCCAGGTTGTCACATTGTAGTCACGTTTGTTGCGTTGCAACCGCAGGTAAGAGCTCTACGCATTGACGTAAGCATTTCATGGTATTTCATAGCTTTTTTCATCGCCAACCCGTGGAATAATTTCAGCATAAGTAGAAATTTACACTTCAAAATCAAAAACTAAGCATAAGTGGGTATTGGGACATCATTGCTAAGCATTTATATGCATTCTGGGTCGATACGACTTAGTCAAAAATTTACTGATGTTAATAATCACAATTTTTGCACTTGACCTAAAGTGGGATTTGAGACCCTAAGCATGTGTGCTTAGGTCTTATAAACTTATCCTAGAAGTTCCGTTACATTTGGATGTCATTTGATGTTGTAACGGATGTGATTTGTTTGCCGATGAGCGATTGGCTTTTGGTGATTTCAGTCACTTGAGTGTAGCTTGAGTTAGATGCGAGTTTTTTGTTGTTTTCCAAGAGATTGACAAACTCTTGTAGCCTCTATGTACTAGTCGAGTCAGCTTTGTCCCATGGATTGACAATTTAATCGTGGTTTTCGCTAAATCTACAATAAGATAGGAGTGAGGTTAGACACCCGTCCCACATTTCACGCTGCTGTCGAGGATTGAAGAGACCTAAACTAGGGAAGAACACGAGCGTCTTGTGAAGTTATCCTTTAACTTCCTCTAAGATCCCCTAAAGTAGAAAATTTCTTTTAGAAACCACATAGCTTAAGATTGTCGGCTTTTGCTGTGTAGAGGTAGCTTAGAAGTAATCGTACTTGCTGAGTGCCTTTAGGATTGTAGGGTTGTAAAACTAGACTAGGGTTTTGAGAATGGTTGATGGACGAGACAAGTCTTAAGATCAAGGCTCGGAAAACCATAAAAACCAAGAAAACAAGTGTTTGTTGACACTTTCCACAACCCCATTGCAATAGAACCTAGGAGTAGGGTAAGTAGAATCAAAGGTGGATTTCAGAACATTTCTCTCTTTGAAAAAATCAACTGTGAGTTGGCTGGAGAGTATGCTTAAAAAAATTGTATGAACCAGTGGGTAAGCTCAAGGACACATTGAGGTAAAAATTTCAAGAGTTTGCAAAAACTCAGATTATTTACTTTTTCTTGACAATTTATGCCAAATTAAGTTTTGACTTGATTCATAGGCTTAAAATAGCTCGTGAAAAGACTGTCCATTAAAAAAGTGCAAAAAAGTGTTCATTTTGGGTCTAAAGTAAATAATCGCGATTATTTACTTTCAGATCAAAACTGAACAAGGTTGATACCAATGACTCATTGCATGTATACAAAAAACTTTTGTAAAGGCACATAGAATTTGGATCACCAAATTGACCAAAGACTGGGTAAAAACTAAAGTCTGTACTGACTTTCGGGAACTTGAGTGTAAATTGGAAAAATTTTTGTTCAAACACAATGAAACTTGATTCATAGGCTTATATTGATGTGATAGACATGTGTATATGCTCACTTGACCAAAAAGATGCAAAAATTTGTCATAAGTAAATAATCTTGATTATTTACATATGTCTCATTTTTCAACTTTTTTGACCAAGTTAGCGTACCACTAGCTTTGCCATGTTATAATAAGCCCACAAATCAAATTTGGTAAGATTTGGATCATTGGAATGAAAATTGTGACCAAATTTGCAAAGTGAGTCTGCAAAATAAAAAATGATGACCATTTGAACCAAAAATTGTCTAGGGTGCTTAAGTTGAGATACTTAACAGATCTGTGTCAAGATTGGGACAAAAAACTTGCAAAAACATAGCTGGAGTAAATAATCATGATTATTTACATCTGCTTTAAAAATTGATAATCTTACACATTTCAGTATACCACAAGGTCAAGCATATCAAGTAGACCACATTAATCAATTTTGGTAATATTTGGATCACAAAAGTGAGACTTAAGCCAGATTCTTGAAATCAGAGTCTGCGAACACAAAACAGTGACTAAAATTGAACAGATTTTATCCAAACTAGTGAAACTTGTCCAAGGATCTCAACAGGTTGTACACTTGGAAAATCAAGCCAAAAAGTGTAAAAAACTAAGAAAGGTAAATAATCACAATTATTTACTATTGCTATATAAGGATACCAGTTTTGACTTTTGAACTTGTACAGTGTTAGGCCATCATAATACAAGGCCACCGGGCAATTTTGGGTTCAATCGGATCCAAATTGATACATGTTCACTCAGTTTTCAGGTAGCAAATTAGTCCTGTCTTAAAATCTAATATCTAACTAACCCAAATGATTTTCTCATATTAAAATGATCACTTAATATGGGAGAATAAACGGGAACAAGTGTTAAGATATAGGTGTGTGCTTATAGATCTATCTCAACACGGGGCCAATGGTAAAGGGGCCCAAAAGGGAGATGGTCTATCAAAGAGCAAGGCTAACCAATGGAGCATAAGACCTTAGGGTTAGCTTCATTGAAGACCTCCAATAAATGTATGTAAAAAGTCCTTTGACCTTAAGTAAGCTAGGGCTGAGCTTGAGGTGGGAACCCGGCCCAAGCTCGAGGTGCTTGTCCTACTTGAGGTGCTTTTCATGCTTGAGGTGTTTGTCATGCTTGAGGTTCTTGATTAAGATGCTTGAGGTGCTTGACTGGCTCCATGCTTGAGGTGCTTGACTTGCTGCATGATTAAGGTACTTGAGGTGCCTTGAGAAGCTTGCCTGAGATGCTTGTGGGAACACCCCCTAGTTCAAGTGCTTTGTCATGCTTGATGAGTAAGGTGCTTGATCACCTAAAGTCAAAATCATTCCTACAAGAGGGGGGGCGAGCCCTTTTCCTAGGAGCTAGAGAGAGAACACCCACTCACACACACAAGGGAAGCCCCAACTTGAAGAGGCAGCAAGGACACATGTCAGGCCCCTACCCATGTTACCTTCATGTGTTGCTTGAAGCCTATTGGCTAAGCTTCAAAGGGGTCCAATGATAGATTACTTGAATTATCTAATTGATTTTTCATTTATCATGTCCTCTCTCTCAAAGGGGAAAGGGGGACACTTGTCCCAAGGCTACCCATGTTGCTTGTAATGGCTCCTGCTTGTGATTGGCTAGGCATGGAGGGGTCCAATGAGCTTCAAGCATGATCTACAAGGGGGGGTCGACCCAAGCTAGCTAGGGCCTTGCTTGAGGGGTATACTCACCCACACACACTCACAATCACTCTCATTGTGTGCTATGCAAAGTGCAAGAGCTCCCTCTCCAAGCAAGTAGAGGTTGAGAGCCTACACCAACACTCTTGGCTATGGAGTGCAAATCCAACCAAGAGCCATGCTTCAATGCTTAAGCTTGCCATCTCCTTCTTCTTCATTACTATGCTATTATGTATGCTAGCAACAAGAGTATGATAAGTGAGGAACTAATTCTTTCTCCTACGAAATGTTTCTTCTTCCTCTTCCCTACCCTCATTCCCTGCTAGCTCTCTCCACCTTCGAAGGTGTTTGAGGTCTTGGGACTGAGGCTTGGGATAGTTAAAGATTTCTTCAAGTTTATGTTATGTTTGTGGTGCATGAAGCCTTCCATCTTCATGGCATCACCTAGGTCACAAGGAACACAAAGACTGTATTGTAACAAGTCTCTCTTTATGGGAGAAATCATAATACAAATGCCTATTGGAGGGGGGACCGGCTCCACATAAATCCGGTCCTCAATTGTTGTCATGTTCTCTAAACTCTTACTCTTGCAAAAGTATTGTCTATGCCAAGTTAACTAATTGCTATGATTATGTTGCTATCTTTAATTATGTCTACCCGCTATGCTCACAAAATCATTTCTTGAAAGTACTCTCATTAAATTCCGCTATTCTCAAATTGAATAGGCAAATTCCATTACGAGTCCTTTGACCTTTTGCAAAATTAGAGTCTGAAAGTCTCAACTGCTGACTCAGTTAGCTTGATTTGAAGTGATACACATAGACCAATCGCAATAGTTAGCAAAAACTATACAATCTTTGTGAAAGAATAGCTAACTTGATCAAAATTGATACAGGAATCAGGTGTAGACAAGGAATCCACATCTTGACAAAAGATGCAATCAAGTCAAGTGGAAGAAACTGACAACAAGTCAATCTGACGGTAAGCACTCTATCCACGGCTTCACAAGTCTTTATGAGCCTTAGATCTGGTCGTATACTAGGAAACCAAGGCATATTTAGAGAAACCTCTAGTAGAGTATCCATTGAAGAGAGTGTCAATCAAGGCAATCCCTTGCACACTATCCTTGAAGAAGTCTCAGATACTTTTTCAGATTCAACATCTGAAATATCATCCTACTCGACTCACTCAAAAACTAGAACGACAGTGCGCTATAAGCATATACTCTCTTTTTATAAGACTAATCGCCATGTAGCTCAGGTTTACCTAGATCCTAACAAAGAGTATGCTTGCATTGATGCCCATGGTATTGAGTTCGAAGAGGAAATCAGGGCAAACAAACAAGGAAAAATGTATATGGATAGAAACAGAACTTAGTATTTACAAGTTGAAAACCCTGATGTGATAGACAAATGGGGGTTAGAAGTAAATACCATAATTCCAAATATAGTATCAAAAGAAGAACCACCAACTTTAGAATTCGAGGGATATTATCAAATTGATTTGAAGCCTTTGAAACGGCTCAGTACAGACAAACTTAGGATCGGAGTCTATTGTTGGGAGGATAGAAATGTCAAATATCTTCTATGGACTTCACATGCCAAATCGGGACAACTAACACCCATGAAGATTATCTATATCTTCATGATCAAAGATAAGGGTTCAGCAAACCTACCAACCTACCTGTTTAGGGATTGTTATGAAAACAACTTTGTTATGATGACTCCTGAGGAGGTGGAACAAACTTGGGATTGGATATTGGGCCAAGGACCAAAAACTATTCCAAGAGAAGAACATCGTGAGAGATCTTTTGAGAGTAATGTTAAGAAACCAGAAACCACCTCATCACAAAGAAAATCGGGTGACACTAAAGCCAGCCCAGGGATACATGAGTCACTATTTCCAATAGACCGGTTTGAAGGACTCGGAACTGGACCAACTGCCAAGAGACCGGGAGTTGAATCAAATAGATGTGTCAGACCAACTGCTTTTCAGAAATGGGTCAAAAAATACAATGGCTCTGGGGATCCCTATGACCACTTAGCAAGCTCTAAGCAAGTGCTAAGAGCAGAACACATATTTGATTTCCATACTCAATTTGAGGAGTTTGGAATGACATTAGAAGGAAAAGCATTGACATGGTTCCAAAACATTCCACCAAGGTCAATCTGGACTTGAATACCTTAGCTCAAGGATTTGTAGGTGCTTGTTTCAAAATGGGGATCAAACACAATACAATAGCTCAAATCTACAGCTTTAAACAGAAACAAGGTGAGTCTGTTAGGGATTGTGCAACTCGAATGAAACAATGCATTTGCAGATGCCCAGAGCTAGAGATACCTCCAAAAGAACGACTAGTATCATTGTTTCTAGAGGGACTACTAAACAAAGAACTTCATGCTATACTGTATAGCAAGAGCATACAACCCTAGAAGAGTGTGTTTCAGATGCTATTGACTTAGGAGACAATTGTGATATTTTCAACGAAGAAGATGTCGCTAAGGATAACCAAAGTGAGAAAACAACATCCACTAAACCAACACAAGTGGGAGGGCTGCTGCAACACCACTTTTAGCCATAGAAGACATGCTCAAAAGGATGAATGACATGATGAATAACATGCAAAAAGCACCTATGAGGGGAACAGGTCAAGGGATACCTCAATAGAGACAACCAATTAGGCCGCAAAAACGGTGTGCAATTGAGGGTAAATGGACCAACCATGATACCAATGAGTGCTATTACCGACCAAAGTATGATGGGAATGTTCAGTATGTGCCAATGAGGCCACAAGGACAACCCATGTATAGATATCAGCCTAACATGGCCCCAACTCAAAGACCACCGATGGGTATCGAAAGACCTCAACCCATGTTGGGTCAACAATCTCCATATCCGAGACATAATGCAATGCCTATAAAGTACATTCATCCAAAGGGAGTCATAGATGAACAAGCCCTAGTGCTTGTTACACCCTATGTTGAGCCTAGTCCATCTACAGTAATGGTAGAAGGAGATTGGTATACTTCAAATCCACCACCAATGGAAGAAACTGTAACTTATGCTACACCAGAGCTTGCACCAATGTACTATGTAGCTAATCAAGGTGTCAGACCTCCTATAGTAAGACCCATGATTAAGAAAAGAACTGGAAACTATCATGACTGTAGTGCAGATGATCATTGGAAAAATGAATGCCCAGAGCCTGACAAGAACCTCAACCTAGTTGAAGCTTATTGCATACAATGTTGCAAAAAGGGAGGACACTTCCCGGAAGATTGTCAAAAAAATCCTTTAAACAAGGGTAAAACAGTAGTGAACGTAGTCCAAGTGATACCTAGTAGCTCATTTGAGAGTGAACCAATTGTTCCAATCAAGGTAATCACCAGAGCCCAGGCTAAGAAAAAGAAACATAACTCCTCTGATGGTTCGGAGAATACAAAAATTTCCTCTCAAAAAACCAAAAGAAGCAGAAACAAAAGGTATGAGATGAGAAAACAAAAACAAAGGGCTGAAATCAAGGCAAAAGCAAAGAAGCTATTCCAAGAAAAGGTGAAAGAAATTGAAAACGAAATCAAGGAAACCACCATGAAATCTAGAGGATCAATTTTGGTCGATAAAATTTTTGAGCCTATTAATGCAGCCTTGGAAGCCTACCAAGAAAGCCTTAAAGCAGGCCAAAACATGGAAAACAAATGGAAAAACTATCCTTCTCCAGACATGGAAGCAGCTAAGCTTGAAGCTTATCAAAACTTGGTAAGAATCACGCAAGAGATGATGGAAAAACAACAACCCAAGCTTGAGAATATGGCAAAACGTGAGGAGCTTGTGGTAAGAGCCAATAAAGAAAAATCCAAAATGGTGTAGAACCCCACCTTGAAAAAAAAGAGCCAGAACTTATAGTGTCGTACAACGAAGATGCCTTAGACGAAATTCCATTCGTAGAAGAAGACTGGCCATAACACTTACGGAAAAAAGTTAGAGAGATCAATGATGGGAGCCTGACTCTGAAGTCAGCTCCTATAGAGGAAGTTTGGTTAGACAATCCACCTCCTGATATGGACATGGATGTACAATCCTTTTATGGGGATTGCAGATCAGAAGCTTCAAGATGTCTAGACCATTAACTTTGAAAACACTACCCTCTTACTTGGGAGATAACGAATATGAATCCATAGTGTGTAAAACCACTCAAGTAAAAAGAGCGGAACAGACCCTGGAAGTAGACAACATCCATTCAATCATGTCTACACCTATCCATTGAACTCTTACTTTGGGAGCTATTGAAATCAGGCCATATCTATGGAATGATCTACAAAAAACTCTAGAGAAGGTGGGAATAACGGGACTAATCGTAAAAATTGAGAAAATTGAAACGTGAAATGGGCAACAACGAGATTCGATTTGTTCCAATGAACAAAGCTGGAGAATACTATGAAGGGGAAAAAGGAAACACAACCCTTCCAGTGAAATATAATAACATAGAAACCATGGAAATACTGGATAGTGGGGCTGGCATAGCCATAGCCATGAAAGCAGTATGGGAATCCTGGGGACAACCAGCCATTAGACAAACTCGAATGAAATTGCAATTGGTTGATGGACACATTGAAAGACCATTAGGACTGCTTGAAAAAATGATGGTTAATACCTGTGGGATTGAATATCAACACACTTTTTCCATAAGAGACTTTGGAAAGAAACTCAATTACGAAATCATATTGGGAAGACCTATGATGCGACAAGTACAACTCATGCAAAATTGAGGAAACAATTATCTGTACTTGAAGCAAGTAGAATCAATAACAAAGGTTAATCTAAAAGATCACACTTATAGAGCTGTCATGAAAACGCCCATACAAGAATTTGATTTAGTCTCTTCAGCTGAAACTAAGCTTACATCTTGGTTGAACAAAGACATTCCTATTTGGATGTGCGGAGCTTTAGAAAATGGGAGCTTAAAAAGAGAAGAATGTATCTTAGAAAGGATTGCATGGATGAAGCTTATGTACATGAACCCTTTCCAGAGCATTTGTTTGAACCATTTGAGTGGACTCAAATTTTAGCAACAATGGATGTATGTGTAAATACGTCTATGCCTACTCGATTTTGCAATGAGAACGGCTATGACATAATTCCCATACAAATGATCTCAACCCTCCACATTGAAGACAAAATTCCAGAATCCAAGGACTTGATGAAAGCTCAACAAGTCTTTTCAGACCTCTACTATGATGCAACAGATGAGTTAGAAGAACATTCAGCTACCTCAGATGATTTGGGATCGGAAAAAGAACATGTGAGAGCTAAGCTACTCATGAAAGGAAGGGAGGAAAAGTTTTTTGACTTTACTAACCAGAAACCGAGAAGACAAAAATGGTATAGACGAAAAAGAGACACTAGAAATTTGAAAGCTAGACCTATGCCATCTGTCTCCAGTAGAACACAGTTCCTGATGTAGATAGATGCACATGATTGTGTTAAGGAAAAAATCATTGGCAGATATCCTTCAAACGAGAATCCAGAAATGTCAAAAACGTCGAGAAAAATGAGAAAAGAAGCTTAAGAAAAACCTAAAAACCAGGACAAGGATTCAACCATGATGCGAGTTGAGCAAAAAAAGAAGTATCAAGAGTTGAAAAAAGCTCTAAAGGAGATATATACAACTGAAATGAAAACCATTGAAGAAGATGGTAAAAATGTAATGAATGTTCCATCATATTACAAGAAATATACTCTCCAAGGTCAAAAAATCATAGTCAAACAACCTATTAGAGAACTACGAAAACAGGGAAAGTCCTATGAAGGGCCTGAAGATGCAAAAAAGATAGATCTGGCCAAATCAGGAGAAGAGCCTAGACCAACCTACATTGCAAATAACCTTACGAAAGAAGAAGAAGAGCTTTTGTTAAGCTTACTGAAAGAATACCAAGATATATTTTCTTGGTCTTACAAGGATCTCAAGGGTGTTGATCCAGAAATCTATCAACATACCATACCCATGAGAGATGATGCGAAACCAAGTAGACAAAGGCCATACACATAAAATGAAACATTTTCTAGGAAGATCAAAGAAGAGATTGAAAAGCTAAAGGAGGCTGAATTCATCTATGAAATAGAATACACAGATTGGGTGTCTCCAATTGTGGTAGTGCCCAAGAAAAATGAAAAATTACAAGTGTGTGTCAACCTCAAGAAAGTGAATGCAGCTACCATTAGAGACAACTTTCATCTTCCAATCACTAAGTATGTTTTAGAATGAGTTGTGAGAAATAAGCATGCAGCTTTTTAGATGGCTTTTCAGGATACAATCAACTTTTGGTTGACCCAAAAGATCAGCATAAAACTACCTTTGCAACAGAATGGGGTATTTTTGCCTATCGGCTTATGCATTTTGGGTTAACTAATGCCCCTGCCACCTTTCAAGGATCGATGAGCCATGCCTTTAAAGAATATCTTAGGAAATTCTTGGAAGTATATATGGATTTGCTTAAATCCTGAGAAGTGCACATTCATGGGTAGACAAGGAAAAATTCTTGGACATATAGGGTTTAAAAATGACATAGCTACTGATATGGACAAAATTCATATTATTGCTGATTTTCCTAGACCGACAACAGTCAAGGGGGTTCAAGCCTTCATGGGGCATTGTGGATATTACAGACATTTCATTTACATGTACGCTATAATTGCAAAACCCATGTATAGCTTGATTACACACATTGAATGGACTGAGGCGTGTGAAGAATCCTTCATGAAGCTTAAGCAAGCTCTCACTTCAGCTCCAATATTGAAAGCACCAGATTGGAATAAGATATTCCACATACATGTAGATGCTTCCATTTTGCCATCGGGTGTACACTAGCTCAACCAAGAGACGTGAAAATTGATTTTCCTATTTCTTCTGCTAGCCGACAGTTGAATATGGCAAAAAAACTAGGTCCACCGAAAGGGAAGGACTAGGAATGATCTATGCCGTTAAAAAGTATAGACATTACCTATTAGCCAACAAATTTGTGTTCTTTGTGGACCACCAAGCCTTATTGAACTTGGTCAACAAACCATGCAGCACAGGAAGAATAGTGAGATGGTTCATCATTCTTCTAGAATTTGATTTCATTGTAGTTGTAAGAAAGGGAACTACACATCAAAGAGCAGATCATTTGTCAAGGATTGTTTCAGGGGAACCATCTAAAGGTGTGGACGATGATCTATCAGATGCATATCTGTTCTTTGTGGAAATGATACCTTGATGGTCGGAAAATATGGTATCATTGATGACCATAGCTCAAGTGGATTCGCAAATACCACTTACTATCACAATCAGATTAATTGAGCAATTGGCTATGTATCAATTGCTAGTTGGAAGGTTGTACAAGGGAAATTGGGATGGAATTTTTCTTTTATGCATTAATCCTGAGGAGAAAACCCAATACCTAAGTCAAGCACATATTACCATAGTAGGACTTCATTTGTAGAAGATCAAACTATGCAACGGATCTAGAGACTTGGAGTATTTTGGCCAACTATGAGGAGTGATGTTCATTATTTTGTGAAAAATTGTTCTCAATGTCAAAAACAAACACCCATACCTCATGTAACATCGTTCCAAATGTCGCATGTTCTTAAGTGGAGTAACTATCTAGTTACGTACTTATCAAGCTGAACATCTCCTGAGGATATGAGTAAACGTCGTCAAAGAGAAATTGAAACTGAAGCAAGAGATTATTCTCTTATTGGAAACCAATTGTATCGAAGAGTTAAGGATCAACATCTATGTCTTTGTGCAAATAAAGACGAGTATATTCCAATTATAGAACAATCACATGTTGGATTAGCTAGAGGTCACTTTTCTAGTGAGACCACTACAAGAGCAATCTTAATGGCAGGCATATGGTGGCCAATACTTTTTGCAAATGCCAAAGAATCTGTTCGAAGGTGTGACGCTTATCAACGAGAAAAAATGCCAACACGTGCAGATAGCATGCCCTTAAGACCAATGATGGGATTTAGAGCTTTTGCCAAATGGGGTATAGATTTTGTTGGGCCTGTACAGCCACCTGCTTATAGAACCCAAGCTCAATATATCATTGTAGCTACGAACTATTTGACCAAGTGGGCTGAGGCTAAAGCAACTCAAAAGAATGATGCCAAAACCGCCGCCGCATTCTTATATGAATATGTGTTCACAAGATATGGACTGCCAATAGAAATAGTCAGTGATAGGGGAACTCATTTCCTCAATGAGGTAATCGAGTATCTACTTAATGAATTTATGCTCATCCATAACAAATCAGCTTCCTATCACCCACAAGCAAACAGACAAGCTGAGCATACGAATAAAATTCTTAGCTTGGTATTGACTAAAGTGGTTAGTTGAGGAAGGACACACTCAGAAATGAATCTCCATGTAGCTCTATGGGCTTATTGAGTTTCATTCAAAACAACTTTACATGTGACATCCTTTAACCTTGTTTATGGTCTTGATGACATAATGCCAATAGAGTTTCTATTGCCAACACTAAGGGTAGCTAAGGATCTTGAGTAGACTGGACATGAATTGTCAAAGAGACTTGAAGATTTAGAAAAGCTAGATGAGCAAAGGCTGTTACCATATACATGTGGTAGTGATGTGTGTGAACACACTAGGACCGCCAGGGCATTTTTTCCCTCTTTAGGGAGGTTTTTTCCCCCATGCATTGTATATACACCCATCACTCTAGAGTTATATATCTTTCCATTGCACACTAAGTAACACACTCTCTATTGTGTGCCTTGAGCTTCCTTCGTCTTTCCAAGATGTATGTGTTTCTCTGCAACCCTAATTCCAACAACTGGTATCAGAGTAGGTTGCGTCCTTTTGGGCTTAGTCGCTAGCACCTCCAGCACACGCCTGCTCACTTTCTCCAATTTTTGTGAGATTTGGCAAGCATTCGCACGTTCGTAGGCTCATGCATTGATTGCCTTGTCTATGAAGTGCACCATTGTTCCTCACATTCGTTCAGCAAAATCTGCAAAACAGGCTTGGGATATTCTGGCGGGTCTTTATACAAGCTGCAATGAGGCTAAAATTGCTTTGCTTTGTAAAGAGCTAGAATCGAAGATTATGCATGAGGAAGATGATATGGACACTTTCCTTGCTAGTGTCAAGGATATCAATGAGCAACTTATTCTTGCAAGTGAAGTCATTTCAAACAGTTCCCTTGTGCAGACTATTCTTGATGCCTTACCAGATTCATACCAGACTTTTGCTAGTACTTGGAGACTAATGACCCAAGTACATCCTGAAGTTGTCAAGTTTGATGAATTATGCACATTGTTGTTGCAAGACTCACTTTCTGGGAAAAACAGGACTATGCAGTGTGCGGTTGAGCAGGCTTCTTTTGCTTCTCAAAGAAAGGGTGGTAACAGCAATGCAGCCACTTCTTATGGTTCTGCTGCGAGTGGCAAAACTTATGTTCCTAATGCTTCTGCTGGTAGCAATTCGTCTGGAAATTCTGGTGATAAGGGGAAAAAGAAGATGCCCTGCCATTATTGTAAAGCTAATGATTTGTTAATTCTCATGCACATTCCTATCACCTAAGACATGCGCCGTATTATTTATTTGGTAGAGTCAAGTATCGGGCTTGTCAGTCCAATAGGAAAAGGGTAAGAGTGATTGCCGATGAGAGGCGCACTCTAACTGTAACATTCAAGGGATTAGTTGGCTAAGCATGGGTGCCCAAGTGTGAATGGGGCGAGCTCATATGAAAGTCAACTAAACCAAAAATTCACTCATTCTTTCATTTGTGCAATTGAAGAGTGCTCTTGCTCCATCTCCATCTTCTTCTTCTTGATCTCCTTGTGTGTGTGTGTGTGTGTGTGTGTGTGTGTGTGTGTGTGTGAGAGAGAGAGAGAGAGAGGGAGTGTGTGTGTGTGTGATCGAGCATTGCCACAGCGGCATGACAACAGCGAAGCAGTTGAGCATGGCGTAGCGGCGTCTCCCTCTTCTTTGCGGTGAGGAATCCTGCACGACAGCAAGCATAGAGTGGTGAGTGACACACCATCGTCATCCTTGAGCTTACTAGTTTAGGTTAGTTGCATGCTTAGAGCCATTTGTGGCTCGCACACAATGTATTGGCAAGTTCCTTGCATTGACACGTGCGACAGACGTGCACATTTTTAGCGCCACTCCCGGGGAATGCCATACACTAAGCTTGAATGGCACTCTGTGCTTCTTTGTGGTGCAATTTCAATTGTAGGAAAGGTAGAGAAGGAAGGTGTGTGTGTTGAGTAGAGGGAGTTTGTTTTGTTGCTGTGTATTATTTTGTTAATAAGGAATTGGAAGGTACTGTGTTTCCTTTGTCATAAGGTTTTGAAACGTACTGTGTTTTTTGTGTGATAAAGTGTTAGTATTAAGGTTGTAAATCCATAATGTTAGTTCTGTGTAAAGTACATTAAGTAGTTCTGTTAGCTAGTGAGTTGTTGTAGTAGTGTGTTAGTGTGTGACAATAGCTGTATTAGTGGTAAGTAGGTAGGTTAGGTGTGTGTGTGCTCGCACGCACATCGAGGCCATGGCGACCTTATCCCAAAAAATAAAAAAATTTGAAATTAAAAAAAATTAAAAGGTAGGACTGGGATGGAGAATATCACCCAGACCCAAGCACAGACCAAAGCCCAAGCTCACGCTCAGGCTCAGGCCACAGTTGCCCGTATTTTAGCCTCACACATAGATAAAAATCGACCTTTTTGAGGACCAACGGAGCTTTCGGTGACCAAACGTTGTGCAGTAAAGCACACCACGACCCTCTGAGTGATACGCTAGTTTTGAGCTATCACACACTTTAATAAAAAAAACTAATGATTAAAAAACATCAAAAATGAGTGAAAACGGACGCTTAAAAAAGTAAGCGATTAACCTTCGGGCTTATTTGTCTACGCTTGTATGGTGCCAAAGGCACATGCATTTGCACTCTGGTCATGTGCTAGAGACGAAGCAACTAGAGAGAATTTTGACTTACGCGAGTTCGCATTATCCACCTACCTTAGGTTCCGGGACCTCGGTAGGGACCCAAGGTAGTACAAACCAAGACCCAAACATAGCGGCTAGTGACTCTTCCTCTGACTACGACATCATGCAGGGTTTTCAAATACCTAATCCTGATAGCTCAAGCTAAGACATGCATGCCATGGGCCCACGGTCCGGGCCGAGCGTGCTTAGCCGCTTGAAGGAAACCTTTAGTAGAGCCACTCCCTCCAAACATGGAGCTAATGATGTAAATGAGGGGGGTGGGGAAGTAAACTCACCATTCATGACCAACATAGACCCTATGCCCTTAGAGAGTGTGCACGTGAATACTCCATTCACTGCACCCCCTAACTCTTCAGAGTTATTTCCCTCCGAGGTTATATTACCTGATGGTAGAAGCCTTGCCGAAGTGCAAGAGGTTGAGCGATATATCATCGCGGCTAGGAAAAAGGAAATTGTGCCCATCATTGGGGTAGGCATGGTAGCCGTGGTGTCATCAAGGGAAAGATGAGCTCCCGATGAGCTAGACTTGGAAAGGTAAAGCTATCACTTGTGGGCTCAGATTGCACTGAGATCCCTGGCGAAACAACATATGGAGGATCCATCAAACTTATCGAGGGAGTCTCCATTTGTGATAAGGTCGGTTGTTTAGCCTTTCCTGTATCCAAGAATCTCATGAGACCCGTTGAAGGCATATTGATCCCCTTGTTTTGTCTCTCTAACTCAATGACCCTATGGATGACCACCCAAACTCTTTGTTGTTGATCCTCCACACTAGTAGCACTCATTGTGGATTGTAGGACATCTAACCAACTGACGTGATCAGTGTGATCTGTGTATAGGTCAGTTAGAGTTTCCGTTCATAGTTCGTACTCCGAGTTCTCATTTAAGAACGCTCCATCTAGGATTGAGGTTCTAGGGGGTGTCCTTTGAACTAGATGCAATGTGGCTCTCTATGGGTTGACCCTTAGTGGTGGCCGCTAATTCAAGAGCACTCGATTGCTCTCCTAGCAAAGATATTGACATAGGGGATTTCTCTTTTAACTCTCTTCGTTTCCCCGCCTTGTGTCATCCGATGTCTGCTATGCCTAGGGCCACACATATGAACTTTGGGCCACCACATGGCACAATATCATACCCAATGTCAAGCCCAAGGGCTTCCTATGCGCCAAGCCAATGCCAATACCTACTCCACATGTAGTCTCTGGAGCACCTTCACCCATGGTGCCTGCTCATTTAGGTGACTTGGCAACATTTTCTCAAGCTATTGGCCGATCTATTGCTGAGAATATGTGTAACACGCCTGATAGAAAGCCTAGAAGCAAGGTTGTACAAATAGCCAAGCTCACACAAAAATTTAGTGGAGACGGGGATGTAAGAAAGTATATCGAACTTTTTGAACAAATATGCGATTCTCTAGGAGAACACAATGACCTGCATAAGAGTAATGCTTTAAGCCTAACCTTGAGTGGGAAGTCTGGGGATTGGTATAGAACCGTAAGGGTGGAAGAAAAAACAATTTACCCTACTCTTAGGAGACTGTTCTTAAAAGAATACATACGAGAGGGAGTACTTTGGGGTGTAGCCTCCCAGCTCCAGAAAGCCCAACGAGAGGAAGGAGAGTCGGTGAGAGACTTTATTAGTCGCTTAAAGCATTTGAATTCTCATTGTAATCCAAATGAACGCTTCAACAATAACCAATTGCTTGATAGATTCATTAGGGGATTACGACATAAGGATATCTACAATGGCCTAGTCATGAGAGGTATCACCACTTGGGAAGCAGTCACCACCAATGCAATCCAATTGGAGGGTAATTTAATGATTCAACGAGAAAGAGTGTCTGTTGAGCCTAATCTATTAGCTCGCAAGCATCAGGGCATCAGCCAATGACCCTAAAGCTTATTGCTAAGGAGCCAAAGATATCTGAATGACTTTAGCAGATCTCATCAAGGCCATTCAAGAGAGTCTTAGAGAGAATCGTGCTCCGCAAAACAATCATATGTATCCAAGAAGGGAGCAACAATGGTGCTCAGTATGCTATGGACCGCATAGTACCAGTGAATGCCCTACTTGTAGAGTAAAACTCAATGGGAATTGCAATGCATGTGGGAGGTATGGTCATCAAGCTAAGAATTGCATAGTATTTAAGCATGCCATGGCCAATAGACCAACCTTAGCATGGACAGACATACCTCGAGTGCCTGCATTGATGCGGGACCCACCTCTTGAAAAAACCTCACAACACATGGTCCCTAGGGCCCAAAATGTTGTTCAAACAACACCCTTACCACCTCCAGTGCTAGGACCGCAACCACCACATCCAAGAATCACTTCTGTGAATCAAGTGGGTTGTGAGTCATCTATTGCTTGTTTGGAAGGCTGTGAGCAAGATATAGATCCTGATATTGTCTATGGGATGGATGTGCTTGAAGAAAGTTCACAATACTACATGGAGGACTATTGGGACAAGTCAAACCTATCTATCAAGTAGCTGCTCTTGCAGCAAGAGGCCAAAATATCAATTACACTACTAAGAGACCACCTCTTCAATGCTATGAGTGTGGAGGTGCATGTTAACCCTCACGGCTCACGGACACCCCATCACCTACGATGGACGTGTATTATGTATTTGGTAGAGTCAGGTACCGGGCTTGTCGGACCAATAGGAAAAGGGTAAGAGTGATCGCCGATGAGAGGCGCACTCTAACTGGGATATTCAAGGGATTAGTTGGCTAAGCATGGGCGCCCAAGTGTGAATGGGGTGAGCTCATATAAAAGCCAACTAAACCTAAAATTCACTTATTCTCTCATTTGTGCAATAGAAGAGCGCTCTTGCTCCATCTCCATCTCCATCTTCTTCTTCTTCACCTCCTTGTGTGTGTGTGTGTATGTGTGAGAGAGAGAGAGAGAGAGAGAGAGAGAGAGAGAGAGAGAGAGAGAGAGAGAGAGAGAGAGAGAGAGAGAGAGAGAGAGAGAGAGAGAGAGCGATCGAGCATTGCGGCGGCACGACGGCGGTGAAGCGGTTGAGCGCGACGTAGCGGCGCCTCCTTCTTCTTCGCGGCGAGGAATCCTCCACGGCAGGAGCATAGAGCGGTGAGTGACACACCATTGCCCTCTTTTGAGCTTACTAGTTAAGCTAGTTGTGTGCTTGGAGCCGTCTATGGCTCGCACACAGTGTTAGGCAAGGCCCTTGCTTCGATAGTGCAGCAAGGAGCGCACATTTTTGGCGCCGCTGCCGGGGAATCGCCCTGCACTAAGCCCAAGAGGCACTTTGTGCTTCTCCTATGAGTTGTTTGTAGTAGGAAAGAAGAGGAAGAGGAAGAGGAATGAGTTATTTTTCTGCAAGTTGTTAATTTCTGTATTGTCTGCAAGTTCTGTGATTTCTGCATAATGTTGTGTTTTCTGTTTGCACACAGTTTTCTGTCAAGGTTTGCCTGCACACAGTCTTTTCACAGTAAGGTAGTGAGAGAGTAAGTAGGTGGACAGTTAGCCCACTGTCAGTAAGCCATTAGCAGAGTGGTTAACAGATTAGTTAGTGGTTAGCAGCATTGTTAGTAAGTAGATAAGGTAGTGAGTTGTCTGTGAGCTGTTGACAGAGAGGTTAGGTAAGTGTTGACAGTGTGTGTGGCCAAGAAAGGGACCGCGCACGATCGTCGCCTGTTAAAAAAAAAAACCCGAAAATATTTAAGCATGAGTGACTGGGGGGCTACACTAAAATTTTGATCGGGATGGGGAAAGCCCAAGCCCAAGCCCAAGCCCAGGCCTCAGTCCTCAGTCTTATGATATATACTAGACTCACTCTTATATATATACCCTACCCCCTCAAGAGGGAATGAGAGCATGTGGGGCAAGTCCTCCACTCTCCTCCCTTCTCTTCCCACTTACACCCTTAGACTTTCTAATTTGGGCCTAGTTCCCTACTAGAAATTGACGATTTTAGGGATTCCGAGGGCATAAAATGACCATACGGAGGGCTGTAAAGCACGGCACGTCCCTCTAACCGAGACGCTCGTTTTGAGCTATCATACGTTCTATTCTATAGCTGGATCAGAAAAACAGGACCAAAAAATCAAAAAATTAAAAAAAAATAAGAAAAGACTTGGGGTGCAAAACACCCAAAAATACTAGGTGAGCAGCCTTCACGGGCACTCACTAACACTTCTAGGGGATCCAAGTCATATGAACCTACGCTCTGAAAGAGTGTTAGAGCACAAGCATATTGGTAGTGCCTCCATTTACGCAGGCACCCATTATTCCTCCACCCTAGGTTCTAGACCTTCGGCCAGGACTCAAGGTAGCGCGACCCAAGATCCTCATATCGCGTCTAGTGATTCTTCCTCTGACTACGAAGTCATGGAGGGGTATCCTACACCTGATAGTTCAAGTCAAGACATGCATGCCATGGGCCCACGGCCGGGGTCCAGCGTGTTTAGCCGCTTAAAAGAGACCCTTAGTAGAGCTACTCGCTCCGAACATGCGGTTAATGAAATAAATGAAGGGAGTGGGGAAGTAAATTCGTCATTCATGCCTAAAATAGACCCTATGATTATTGAGAGTGTGCATGCAAATGTTCCATCCACTGCACCTCCTGAGCCTTTAGGACTATCTCCCTCTGAGGTTCTACTACCCGATGGTAGGAGTCTTGCCGAAGTGCAAGAGATCGAATGCTATATGCAAGCAACAAGGGAGAGGGAAATTGAGAACCTATGAAGGCTAGAACAAAGTCGAGACCTGAAATCAAAGGCTCCTATGACAACAATCATGCTAGCCGAGCAATTGAGTGCTCCCAAGGTAGCAGTCACGGAGGGGCAAGCGATGGGAAGCAATAATGCTTCCACTTCGAGGGAAACCTCCAGCACGCCAGGCCTAGATGGGATATTCCTAAACGAAAATTGGGAGTATGACCTACAAGCAGAAGCTTTAACTGATCGGTACACAGGACACACCTATCATGTGGGTTGGTTAGATGTTCTACAATCCACATCGGGTGCTACCAGCATAGATGAGCAACAACAGGAAGTCTGTGATGTCCTCCATAGGATTGTCGAGTTAGAAAGACGAAACACAGGGATCAACATGCCTTCAACAGGCCTAATGAGATTCTTGGATACGGGAAAGGCCAACCAACCAACCCTATCACAAATGGAGACTCCCTCAGTGAGCCCCATTGATCCTCCATATGTTGTTTTGCCAGGAGCCTCAGTACAATCTGAGCCCACAAGTGGCAGCTTTACCTTCCCAGATCTAGCTCATCTTTCTCTTAATGACACTACGGCTACCATGCATATCCCAGTGGTGAGCATGACAAGAAGTACACCATGGAGTTCATTTGTTAATACTGCGCCGATGCCTAGTAGCACAGTGCCCCCAACTGTACCTGCATGTATGTATCAATCATGTGCACCTGTCGTACCTCAGCCTCATGTAGCTCCTACACCTCCGATTATTCCAAGAGCTTACAATCCACAATGGCATTATCCAAGCTCTTATACAAGTGGAGCCATGCCATTTAATAATAACATGCCATATCAGGCACCCCCTATGCCTAGGGCCATGCCTGTAAACTTTGGACCACCGTCTGGTACACCACCGTACGAAATATGGGACCCAAGAGCCGCGCGTATGCCAAGGCCAAGGCCAACTCCCATCTCACATGTGGTTCCAGGAGCACATACACCCATTATACCTACTCAAATAGGAGATTTGGCAGCATTTGCTCAAACTATCGGTCGCTCTATTGCGGAAAACATTCGTAGTGCACCTGATAGAGAGCCTAGGAGCAAGGCAGTTCAAGTAGCTAAGCTCACACAGAAATTCAGTGGAGACGGAGGTGCTAGAAAGCATATGGAAGTCTTTGAACATGTGTGCGATTCCTTGGAAGAGCACAATGAGCTACATAAGTGTAAGGCTTTGAGTTTGACCCTAAGCGGAAAGGCTGGAGATTGGTATAGAACCTTAAGAGTAGAAGAGAAAACGATCTACTCTACTCTTAGGAGACTGTTCTTAAAAGAATACATATGAGAGGGAATACTTTGGGGTGTAGCCTCTCAGCTCCAGAAAGCCCAACGAGAAGAAGGTGAATCCGTGAGAGACTTCATTAGTCGCCTAAAGAATTTGAATTCTCGATGCAATCCAAACGAGCGATTCAACAACAACCAATTGCTCGATAGATTCATTAGGGGACTACGACATGAAAGTATCTATAATGGCCTAGTCATTAGAGGTATCACTACTTGGGAAGCAGTCACCATGAATGAAATCCAATTGGAGGATAATTTAATGATTGCAGGAGAAAGAGTGTCCGTCGAGCCGAAGTCTAGTAGCTCGCAAGCGTCAGGGCATGAGCCAATGAAGATAAAGCCAATCGTGAAAGAGCAAACGATATCTGAGATGACTTTGGCAGATCTCACCAAGGCCATCCAAGAAAGCCTTAGGGGTAATCGTGCTCCACAAAACACTCATATGTATCCAAGAAGGGAGCAACAATGGTGCTCAATTTTCTTGGGCCCACATACTACGAGTGAATGCCCTACTTTCAGAGTAAAGTTTAACGGGACTTGTAACGCGTGTGGTAGGTATGGCCATCAAGCGAAGGATTTCCTAATGCTTAAACGCATCATGGAAAATAGACCGCCTATAGCTTGGGCAGACTCACCTCGAGTTCCTGCATTGATGCCTACCCCACCCATGGAGCAACAATTTCCATTACAGCACATGGTCCCTAGAACCCAAAATGTGGTCCAAACCACACCATTGCCACCTCCAGTGCTAGGACCGCAACCCCCTCATCCAAGAGTTACACCTATGAACCAAATAGGTTGCGAGTCATCTAGTACTTATGTAGATTGCGAAGAGGACATAGACTCTAGTATCACCTATGGAGTCGACATGCTTGAGGAGTGTCCCATGTACTATATGGAAGACCATTGGGGACAAATCAAACCGGTATATCAAGCTACTGCGCTAGCAGCAAGAGGCCAAAACATTAATAGTTTTGCCAGGAGACCACCTCTTCAGTGCTACGAATGTGGTGGACCACATCGAGTAGCTGAGTGCCCCATTAGAATGCAAAAGAATGCCACACTAATGCAAACAAGTCAAGGGAGTGCATTGGCAATGCCAATACTCACTTGTAATCGTTGTGGCATAGATCATTTGATCGCACAGTGTCCTAACAATCCAAACGCACCGAAAATCACACCATTGAACATAATAGAGATTGTTGATGGGACACCACCAACTATAAACATAGCACCAGTGAATGCACTCACACGGTCGATGCTCCAAAAGAAAAATTACATCCTCGAAGAGAGAGATGCTGCATCCATTGGCCGAGCGAGAAAGAAGAAAACACGAAGAAAGAAATCCCTTAATGCTTCTAACTCAAAACCTAGTTCAAAGACTAACATAGGGACAGGAGAGGATCCCGTGTATATGAATGACCCTGAGGATGACTCAGATACGATAGAGACCACGGAGACCAAAACTGTTACTACAAAGGAAAAAGCCAGTGAGGAGGATCACGAGAGGGAATTACGACGAACACCAAAAGAGTATTCAAAGTTAAACCACCCAGTTGCGAACCCCCAAGATAAGCCATGAGAGACAAAAAAATGAGGATTGCAAGAGAAATATTGGAACCTATCCAAACGCAACAATGGAAATTGAACGAGTCCAACAACTGAGGGGTTTGGTGGAAGAAACTCAACGAACATTAGAACCTGAACCCAAACATATCCATATGTTGGACACACTGTTTCCCACACAAGTTCAACCTCACAAGAACTACAGGCTTTTAGCTATACCCAGTATCATTCGGGAAGAGAGTGAGGGTAGGACATCTGAAAGTGGACACACACCTTTCCTACTAGAGAGAATGTTTGGTGAGAGAATGCCCGACCCCCTTGAGGAAGTGGAGATTCCATCTTCACCATTCTCTTGTCAAGATCCTACGTCCCACAAGATGCCATTAAATGTTGCCAAATTGATGGATTTCATGTCTTCAAAAGTTAGAACCACCATCATGTCCAAACTGTATAAAGACCCTGAGCTAGTCTCAGCTCTTCGAGCCTTCCTCAATGGAGAATTACAGGCCGGATTACCACAGTTTGCACATATGAACAAACCTGACTCGGTAATGAATGATGAGGAACATTTAGCACCACCATCTGACCTAGAGGGACATGAATGTGTAATTGAAGTACCCGTTAACAAGTTGGGGCAATACTTTGAAGGTGATGAGTCTAATGCTACTCTACCAATCACTACTAAAGGATTAACTATAAAGGGGGTCCTTGACGGTGGTGCGGGAGTCAGCATGGTGACAAAGAGTTTTTGGGAGTCTATGGGGCGACCTCACCTTGAAGCCACAAGCGTAGTGGTAAAAATGGCTAATGGATCTATTGTTACGCCTATTGGAATGCTAAAGGATCTCAGAATCAAGGTCTTGGGACACAAGGTAAGGCAGAATTTCATTGTTATGGATTTTTCCAAGCATCCTATGCCATTTGAGATGATCTTAGGGTGTCCATTCATGAGGGAAGCAAAAATGGTGCATGACTAGTCCAAAAACCACGTCTACTTACAGTTCCAAGACTCTGTCATTCGAGTTGATCTTTTAAGTGGTCGAACGCATCCTCTAGGAAATAAATTCATCATTGATAATCGATCAGACACAACAATTTCTCATGTGTAACGAAGACACGGATATTGGGGAGAACTCTCCTTATATGGATATCCTACCCGGAATGGCTGAGTCAGACAATGTCGATTGGGTACACCTAGCGGCAACTATAGATACATGGGGAGCTAGAGGAACAACCTGGGTAACACCAGATGGGGAAGAGATACCACACATTGCACCAGTAAACATGTTAGGTGTAGCGCATGTAACATCCAATGATAAGAAAGAGGCACACCTACCTGAGAGTGAAACCGATGATTCCTCAAAGGCTTCAGGCCAATACGCATCAGAAACAGAATCTCAGGGAGAAATGGATTCAGAACCTGAGGAAACATCGAGTGAACCAAGTATAGAAACTGAACACTCAAGGCCTAGTACAACCATCTATGGTAATTTATATGAGAGTGAAGAAGATACAAGAGAAGACCTATCAGGCGAGTCGAGTTCAAACATTTACCAAAATCAAAACCTTAACAAGAAACAAAAGTCATATAAGAGACGACGATATCGAGCAAATGTGAGAGCTAGGATAAACAAGGAAAGATCTACTGCATAATGGCTTAGCTATCTAGGGGCATGTGATGCTCATCGAAAGCTAGTAGACAATTGGGGTGAACATCTCTAGAGTGTCATGTGGTGCAGCCCACGACCCATTGACCTCGCTCAATTGGAGGTTACAGAGCCAAAATTGAGTCAAACTATAAGAAGACATCAAAACCGAGAGTTAGCACAACAACAAAAGGAGGCAGAACTAAAAGAAAGGTCTCCATCAGGACAAGAGCGTGCTGACTTACATACGGCTCCTGAACATTTCAAATCTTATACCACGGGGGAGCGAAAGGTTGTGTATGCCAAAGCCCAACGAATACCTACCAACGAAAGCAATGGAGTCTATGATGGTCCAGCGGTAGTTAAAGAGATAGAATTAGCAGAACCAGGTGAGGAGTCTAAACCAGTTTTTATTGCTCAAGACCTTACCGAAACTGAAGAGGCTGTACTTAAGGAGCTCCTCAAGGAATACAAGTATATCTTTGCTTGGACATATCATGACATGAAGGGCATTCCACCTTCTGTGGTGCAACATACAATTCCCATGATCAACACTGCTAAACCCATCCAGCAACGACCATATCCAATGAATCCTAAGTACGCCAAAATTGTACAAGAGGAGATTGAAAAACTTATCCAATGTGGATTCATATACCCTATTGAGCACTCAGAATGGGTTTCTCCAATAGTCATTGTGCCAAAAAAGAATGGTAAACTAAGAGTGTGCATGGACCTCAAGAAAGTTAATGTAGCTACTAGGAGAGATCATTATCCCTTGCCATATTCAGAACATGTGCTTGAAAGAGTTGCGGGCAAGGAAGCTTATAGCTTTTTAGATGGGCACTCTGGTTACAATCAAATCACAATTGCATTAGAGGACCAAGCTAAAACTGCTTTTATCACAGAGTTTGGAGTGTTTGCATTTCGTGTTATGGCTTTTGTCTTAACAAATGCCCCGGCTACATTCCAACGATTAATAAACACTGCGTTTAAAGAATTTCTAAGGGAGTTTGTGAAGCTTTCCTAGACGACCTTTGTGTTTATTCTTCTTGGGAGAAGCATTTGTTATATCTATGAAAAATATTTGAAAGGTGCAGATTTTATCGCATCTCATTGAACCCTTTCAAATGCCAATTTTGGGTTAAGCATGGAGTCATTCTAGGGCATATAGTGTCCAAGAACGGGATATCCACAGATGAGAGTAAGATTAAAGCCATTGCCGATTTGCCACCACCTACTAACTATAAAGGAGTTCAAAGATTTATGGGTCATGTTGGTTATTATCGAAGGTTTATTTTAAACTTTGCCGAGATAGCGCGTCCATTGTACAAGCTTCTTATCGAGTTTCACTGGACGAAAGAATGTCATCAATCTTATGAGTTATTAAAGAAGGCCCTAACAAGTGCTCCAATCCTGCGAAAACCTGATTGGAATGTACCTTTTCATGTGCATATTGATGCATCAAACTTTACTATTGGGTGTGTTCTAACTCAACCAGGAGAACATAAATTGGACTACCCTATTAGCTTTGCAAGTTGCCAATTAAATGATGCCGAGATGAACTACACTACTACAGAGCGTGAAGGTCTAGCTATGATTTACGCAGTAAAGAAATTTCGCTATTACCTTCTTGCTACCAAGTTTGTGTTTTATGTTGATCATCAAGCATTGCTATATTTGGTAAACAAGCCGTGTTCCACAGGTCGAATTACACGATGGTTGTTAATTCTTCTTGAGTTTGACTTCACCGTTGTTGTGAGGCCTGGGAGAAAACATGTCATGGCGGATCATTTATCTCGTATCCCTAATGGCGAAGCTCCTACGGGGGTTGATGATGAATTGCCTGATACTCCTTTGTTCATTGTTGAGACAATGCCTGAATGGAGTGAAAAGATTGTTAACTTCTTAGTTAATGGTTTTCCACCCAAAGAGCTGCGAAAAGATATAGCTCGAAAATTAATCAAGGAATGCGAACCCTATTGCTTACTGGCAAGAACTCTCTATAAGAGAGGAAAAGATGATGTTCTTAGACGCTGTACCCGCGAGGATGAGTATTTATATATTCTACAGGAGGCACACATGGGCATAGCTGGTGGTCACTTTCAGGAAAGTTGACTGCCCGAAAGATCTTACAATCAGGCTATTGGTGGCCCACTCTGTTTAAGGATGCATCACTTTTTGCAAAGGGATGTAATGCATGCCAACGCTTCAAGAAGCCACAAAGAAGTGATAGGATGCCTCTACATCCCATCAAGGTAACCCAACCATTTGAAAAGTGGGGCTTAGACTTTGTAGGACCGATTAGTCCGGCTGCACGTAACACGCAATCACGATATATCATTGTGGCTACCGACTATGTAACCAAATGGGCTGAAGCAAAAGCAACACGGAAGGCGGATGCAAAAACAACAGCTAAGTTTCTCTTTGAGAACATTATCACACGTTTTGGATGCCCCTTTGAACTTGTGAGTGACAATGGAACTCATTTTATAAATGAAGTAATAAAAGAACTCACATCAAACTTCATGATATCTCACCACAAGTCTACACCCTATTATCCCCAAGAAAATGGCCAAGCTGAGAGTACCAACAAAACTCTCATCTCCATTTTGACAAGGACACCCTATCACCTACGACGGACGTTCTAACCTACGGCGGACATTGTATTATTTATTTGGTAGAGTCAGGTACCGGGCTTGTCGGTCCAATAGGAAAAGGGTAAGAGTGATCGCCGATGAGAGGCGCACTCTAACTGGGACATTCAATGGATTAGTTGGCTAAGCATGGGCGCCCAAGTGTGAATGGGGTGAGCTCATATAAAAGCCAACTAAACCCAAAATTCACTTATTCTCTCATTTGTGCAATAGAAGAGCGCTCTTGCTCCATCTCCATCTCCATCTTCTTCTTCTTCACCTCCTTGTGTGTGTGTGTGTGTGTGTGTGTGTGTGTGTGTGTGTGTGTGTGTGTGTGTGTGTGTGTGTGTGTGTGAGAGAGAGAGAGAGAGAGAGAGAGAGAGAGAGAGAGAGAGAGCGATCGAGCATTGTGGCGGCACGATGGTGGTGAAGCGGTTGAGCGCGACGTAGCGGCGTCTCCTTCTTCTTCGCGGCGAGGAATCCTCCACGGCAGGAGCATAGAGCGGTGAGTGACACACCATTGCCCTCTTTTGAGCTTACTAGTTAAGCTAGTTGTGTGCTTGGAGCCGTCTATGGCTCCCACACAGTGTTAGGCAAGGCCCTTGCTTCGACAGTGTGGCAAGGAGCGCACAGTCCACATCGTGTAGCCAAGTGTCCTATCAGGCTACAAAAGAACACCACACTAATGCAAACCAATCAAGCGAGCACGTGTACAATGCCGGTACTCATGTGTAATCAATGTGGCATAGATCATTTGATTGCCCAATGTCCAAATAATCCAAATGCATCGAAGATCACGCTATTAAACTTGATTGAGATTACCGAGGAGCCATCACAAAGTACACATGTGGTACCAGTAAACGTACTCACACGATCGATGCTCCAAAACAAAATTGTATTCTTGAGGAAAGAGACACGACATCAATTGCCCAATCTCAAAAAAAGAGGAAAACATGAAGGAAGAGATCGCAAAAAGTAGCGAAGTCAGACCACAGTTCAAAGACCAACATAGGGATTGGTGACGACCCCGTATGTATGAACGACGCTGAAGAGGATTCTAATTCAGGTTAAACCATGGAGACCAAAACGACCACTAAGATAGAAACCAACAAACAAGGAAGATCTTCATGAGCCACAATGGCCAGGATCCAAGAAGAAGATAGGAACTTATCCAAACCCTACAGAGGAGATCAAGTGAGTCAAGAAATTAAGGAGTTTGGTAGAAGATACCCAAAGGGATCTAGAACCAGCACCTAGACAGATCCAGATTATAGACACCATGTTCCCTACGCAACAACACCCTCACCAAGTCCATAGACCCTTAGCCATACCTAGTGTCATCCAAGAAGAAAGTGACTTAAAGTCATGGGAAAGTGGGTGTACTCACTTCTTGATGGAAAGAATGTTTACATAGGGACTACCTGATCCTATCCAAGAAATGAAGATCCCATCTTCCCCACATCAAGGGGCTGAAGCCCAAAAGGTGCCGTTAAACATTGCCAAATTGATGGATTTCATGTTTTTAGAAGTTAGAACCACCATCATGTCCAAACTATATAAAGACCCTAAGCTAGTCTCAGCTCTTTGAGACTACTAGTGTTCTAGTTTAGGCTAGTTGCGTGCTTAGAGCCATTTGTGGCTCGCACACAGTGTATTGGCAAGTTCCTTGCATTGACACGTACGATAGCTGCACACATTTTTGGCGCCGCTACCGGGGAATGCCATACACTAGAAGCTTGAATGACACTCTGTGCTTCTTTGTGGTGCAATTTCAATTGTAGGAAAGGTAGAGAAGGAAGGTGTGTGTGTTGAGAAGAAGGAGTTTGTTTTGCTATTGCTGTGTATTATATTGGTAATAAGGAATTGAAAGGTACTGTGTTTTCTTTGTTAATAAGGTTTTGGAAACGTATCGTGTTTTCTCTGTGATAAGGTGTTAGTATTAAGGTTGTAGATCCATAATGTTAGTGTGCGCTCCTTGCCGCACTGTCGAAGCAAGGGACTTGCCAATACACCGTATGCGAGCCACAAACGGCTCCAAGCACACAACAAGCCTAAACTAGCAAGCTCAAGAAAACAAAGGGTGTGTCACTCACCGCTCTACGCTCGCCTTCGTGGTGGATTCCTCGCCGCGATGAAGAAGAAGCTGCAGTCGTGCCGCGCTCAACCGCTTCGCCGCCGTCGTGCCTTCGTAATGCTCGATCGCACACACACTCTCCCTCTCTCTCTCTCTCACACACACACACAAGGAGGTGAAGAAGAAGAAGATGGAGATGGAGCAAGAGCACTCTTCAATTGCACAAATGAGAGAATGAGTAAAAATTAGGTTTAGTTGGCTTTTATAGGAGCTCACCCCATTCACACTTGGGCGCCCATGCTTAACCAACTAATCCCTTGAATGTCCAAGTTAAAGTGCGCCTCTCATTGGCGATCACTCTACCTTTCCCTATTGGTCCGACAAGCCCGGTACCTGACTCTACCAAATACATAATACACGTCCGTCGTAGGTGATGTGGTGTCCGTGTGCCGTGAGGGTTAACATGCCCCCCTTCCTGATGTAGATTCCGTCCTCGGAAGCTATTGAGTTGAAGCTGGTTCGTCGAGGTGGAAGAGCATTTGAGATGAATGTCCTTAGCCTTCTTTAGTCACTGCAAAATCAAACAACATTGGTATAGTAATTGCATTCTCTTAAAAAGCATATGCAGTTTTAGGTAGACAAATTGATTGGTAAAAGAATTTCAAACAATTGTTAGCAATGAACATTAAATTGCAATGTAATCAAATGCATAAACAGATGTAAAGGTAGAAAATTAAACAAGTCTGGGGTCACTAATTTGACGGTCGAAAAGCACTAGAGATCGAATATTAATACCATGGGTAAGCTTCTTAATTTTTTGTGGTCAATTAAGTTGTTTAATCGCGAGAGCCAAGTATTGATGTTCAAGGGCTGACTAGAGGCTATATCTAGAAAACCTTGTAGTTAAGCTACCATAAAAGGAATTTCTCATGAAATCATCGCCTGGCTGATTACTTTTTCTTTGACCCCCCAAGGTCTTTTCACAGTGATTCAATTATGATGTGTGTGCTTATTTTGTATGCCTTGGGTTTTTTGCTTTTCAAGGAAAAGCGCCCACACTGGGAACCTCTAGGGCTCTAGTACCATAGGCAATACATGTGAGTGAAGTACCAAATCAAGCTGAGATTTCTCTTCCAGCTTAAAATTTTACATTGTGGCACTTTGATTTTTTGTTTGTTCATTTTCATCATTTTAATTTTGTAACTTTGGGGGGTCATATAACACTGTTACATTCCCCAGGCTCATCACATTAGTAAACTCCCTTTATAATACTTAAGCTAAAGGTCAATAGGGTCAAGCCCACTAGAAAGCCCTAGTACATTTCATACAATGCTGCCTAAATCGGATTAAGAACCTAAGTAACCATTGCTTATTAGGAAGGCATTCCCCATGGTATTAAGAGAAGATTTCTAATACCTAGCTTGGTCAAACTAGCTTAGTCGGACTGCTTGATTTTTACACCTTAACAAGTGATTATGACAAAAGATTGCATTGAATTAAATGTTGGATACTAAGCCAATGTGCTGAATAGTATGCTACCAATCACAATCAAAGCAGACAAACATGGATGCAAAAAAGATAAGGGCAATGCTAATGGACAAGAAACACCTGTTTGTGTTGATGGTCGCGCTTGATTTGAAGTGTGAACGAGAGTAAGGTTCCATGAAGGTCCAAATCCTATCAATAGCAACACGCTCCTGTACACACTAGGAAACAAAAGGAATACCTCCAGGAGGCACATCAGTGGGAAAAGAGAACTTCGCTAATCTCTCAACTCTAAAACAGAAACACTCCTATCGTACTAATCTTACCTACCCTCCATCACTCAAGTGATGAGGATCAAAGGTGTTTCATGACATAGGTTTCTTTTCACTGTACCAGATGTGACATGTGTAGCTCTGAGTCAATGTTTTGACTTTAATGTGCATACTCGTTTGCTAATTGCTCTTGCTCTTTTTTTTTTTTTTTTGTGAGTATAAAGCTTTATATGTACATTCCCTAAGATTGGAATTGAGAGGTCAGGGAAAAAGGTTGAGAGGGAAGCAAGTGAATGATGACTATCAGCAAACACTCCCCCCTTCCTTGGGTAGATCATACCGTTTGAAATGAGCTTGTCACCCTTTGAAACCAATTGTTCCAGCTGGTAATAGGTGAGGATTTTTGCCAGTAGTTTGCTATTACCCTAGGTGCCTTGTCAAGCTGCAAGGGTGGTAAGGTACTCTCCCAGGATTGAACTTGAAGTGGTTCATTAGGTGATTCTTGAACACTGGGAGGTGTGGATTCTTTTTTAGCTTCATGGAGGTCCACTACTATAGATGGAGGCTGTGTAGAAGCTTTTACCTCCATGGATGTATTACATGATGAGGTAGAATCTTCCTGGGACTCCCCCCTTCCTGAGCTAGGTGGAACAAATCGTTCTTTCTTTGGTACCCAAACTAGCTCGGGAGCGGGTGTGTAGCATTCTATGATTTTTTCCTTTCCACGATTATTGATTCGTTTTGGAGCTACGGGATTGGGTTTACATGGGCCAGGTGACAGGTAAGAGCACAATCTACGTTTTGGCACCCAGATTTGATCATTTCCTTGATAGTAGCCTTGGGCTTCCAATAGTCGTTTAGGAATCCAACGCAGCGTGTCTTTACATTTCTTGGAGCGAGTGGTACGTTTCTTACAAGGATTCTGTTTTTTAGCACTAGATATGGTCACTAAAGAAGCTTTAGGGACCCACTTGTATGTTTTCTTCGTTACATTAGGATGAGTCTTGTCGGAAGCGATATGCATTGCTTGTAGCATATTTAAGGGTATAGGCATTTCATCCCCCTCAGGTGTTACCCAGGTCGTCCCCCTATTTCCCCAAGTGTCTATGGTTGATGCTAGGTGGACCCAATCTACATTGTCTGATTCCGTCATACCCGGTAACACATCCATGTAAGGAGAATCTTGGCCAATGTCTGTATCCTTCTTACAAGTGTAACAATATTGTAGTGGGGCCGAGTGAACTGTGGTGTCAGAGCGATGATCAATAATGGTTTTACTCCCTATGGGGTGTACCTTACCAGTCACCAAATCCACTCTAAGGACAGAGTCTTGGAATTGCAAATAGACATGATTTTTAGACCAATCGTGAACCATTTGTGCTTCCCTCATGAATGGTCGTCCTAAAATCATTTCATATGACATAAGGTGTTTAGAGAAATCCATTACAATGAACGTATGTCGCACCTTGTATCCTAGAACTTTGATCTTAAGATCCTTGAGCATCCCCATAGGTTTGGCTATGGTACCATTTGCCATCTTTACCACAATGTTAGTAACACTGAGGCGGGGTTTTCCCATGGATTCCCAACAATCTTTTGTAACGATGCTAACTCCCGCACCACCATCAAGAATTCCCTTTATAGTTAATCCCTTGGTAGTGATGGGTAGGGTCGCATTAGACTCGTCGCCTTCAAAATACTGCCCTAATTCGTTAATGGGTACCTCGATCACAGACTCGTGTCCATCTAAGTCAAGTGATTGCACATGATTTTCCTCATCAATCATAATCGAGTCAGGCCTATTTGGTTGCGCAAACTGCGGTAATCCCGTTCGTAGCTCTCCGTTAAGGAATGCTCGAAGTGCAAGGAATAACTCAGGATCTCCATACAGCTTTGCTATGATCGTGGTTCGGACCTCAGAAGACATGAAGTCCACTAGTTTGGCAACATTCATTGGCGTTTTGCAGGGTGTAGGCCCTTGACTAGGAACTGGTGAGGATGGAATCTCATATTCCTCAATGGGATCAGGTATTCCTTCGTTAAACATCCTTTCCAATAAGAAGGGTGTATGCTCACTTTCTGATGTCCTGTCCTCACTCCCTTCTTGGATGATACTAGATATGGCTAACGGTCTATGGTTCATGTGGGGTGGATGAACTTGCGTGGGAAATACTGTGTCATGAATTTTGACCTGCATGGGTTCTGGTTCTAGTTTCCTTTGAGTCTCCTCCACTAAACCTCTTAGATGTTTCACCTGCTTAATCTCATCTACTGGGTTTGGGTACGTCCCAATCTTCTTTTTACAATTCTTCCCTTTTTGCCCCTGCGGTTTATCTTGGGGGTCTTGGATTGGATTTGGAAACACTTGTGGTGTTTTCAGAGGCTCTTTATGGTTTTCTCTCATTCGGTTTTCATTTGGTTCCATGTTACGGTTTTCTTTGTCGGTCTTTCCCTTTGTGGTATTGGTTCTAGTCTCCATTGTCTCGACTGAATCTGAATCATCCTCGAGGTCATTCATATACACGGGGTCATCTCCTGTTCCTATGTTTGTTTTGGAACTTGGCTTTGAATTTTCCGTATTCTGCGACTTCTTCCTTCGTGTCTTCCTTTTCTTTGCTTGGATAATTGACGCGGTATCTCTCTCTTCGAGGATATGTCTTGGCCCTTGAAGCATGGACCGTGTAATCGCATAAGCGGGTGCGACGGGTGGTATTGGCGATGTCACACTAGCAATTTCGACCAAATTCAGGGGTGTGATTTTAGGCGCATTTGGGTTATAGGGGCATTGGGCAATCAAGTGATCTATGCCACAACGATTACATGTGAGTATTGGCATTGCAGACGTGCTCCCTTGATTCACTTGCATCTGTGCAGCATTCTTTTGCAGCCTAATAGGGCACTCCGCTACTCGATGTGGTCCACCACACTCGTAGCATTGAAGAGGTGGCCTCCTAGCCTGGGTGTTGATATTTTGACCTCTGGATGCGAGAGCAGCAGCTTGATAAACCGGCTTGACTTGTCCCCAACAATCTTCCATGTAGTATATAGGACACTCTTCCAATGTATCAAGTCCGTAGGCAATACTAGTGTCTATTTCCTCCTCACAACCATCTGCATAAGCGTTTGATGGCTCGCAACCCACTTGGTTCATAGGGGCGACTCTTGGATGCGGGGGCTGCGGTCCTAGCACAGGAGGTGGTAACGGTGTAGCTTGTACAACATTTTGAGATCTAGGGACCATGTGTTGCGGTAGTTGCTCAACAGGTGGAGCAGGCATCAATACAGGAGCTCGAGGCGCATCCGTGTAGGCTACAGGTGGTCTATTTGCCATCATACGTTTGATCATTAAACAATCCTTAGCTTGGTGACCATACCTACCACATGCGTTGCAAGTTCCATTAAATTTTACTCTAAACGTAGGGCACTCACTAGTGCTATGTGGACCTAAGCAAATGGAACACCATTGTTGCTCCCTTCTTGGATACATGTGACTATTTTGAGGGGGTCGATTATCCTTAAGAGACTCTTGGATTGCCTTGGTGAGGTCTGTCAAGAATGTCTCAAATACCTTTGGCTCATTGGCAATGGGCTTTGCAGTCATGGGTTCATACTCAATGGCTTGTGAGCTAGTGGATCTCGTGTCAGTAGACACCCTCATGCCTGCTATCATCAAGTTGTCCTCTAATTGGATTGCATTGGCAGTGACATCTTCCCAGGTTGTGATACCTCTAATCACTAGTCCATTATAGATTCCTTCATTCCTCAACCCTCGAATGAATCGATCAAGCAGTTGATTATTGTTGAAGCGCTCATTTACAGGGCAACGAGAGTTTAAGTGCTTTAGACGGCTAATGAAGTCCCTTACTGACTCTCCTTCCTTACGTTCGGCCTTCTGTAGCTGAGATGCTACACCCCAAAGCACACCTTCTCGTATATACTCCTTTAGAAACAACCTTCGAAGGGTAGGGTAGATTGTTTTCTCATCCACCCTTAGGGTCCTATACCAATCTCCAGCCTTCCCACTTAATGTCAAGCTTAAGGCATTGCACTTATGTAGTTCGTTGCGTTCCCCTAAGGAATCACATACTTGTTCAAACACTTCAATGTGTTTCCTAGCATCTTCGTCCCCATTGAATTTTTGCGTGAGTTTGGCAATTTGTACTGCCTTACTTCTAGGCTCTCTATCAGAAGCATGACGCATATTTTCCGCGATAGATCGACCTATGGTTTGAGCAAACGCTGCCAAGTCACCTATGTGAGGAGGCAGGGCCGGTGGAGGTACTCTTGGAATCATATGTGGGAGAGGAACGGGTACCGGTCTTGGCATATGTGTGGATGATGCAGGATATGGAACATAACCGGGCATAGGTCCACTTGGATAAGGGCTAGGGAGCGGCACTCGAGGAGCATAAGCAAGTGGTACAATTGGAGGTGTGGGGGCCATGTGTGCATAAGGGGCTAGAGGCACATATGGTCGAGGCCCCATATTAGGTACTACAACACTAGGTAGTGGCACTGCGCTAACCGTAGATGTCATCGGTACATTCTCTGTCAGGCTTATCCCTGGAGTGAGCACTGTGTTTTCCTTAATAGAGGGTTGAGCCAAGTTAGGGAAGCTAAAGTTGTCGCTCGGAGGCTCAGATTGCATAGAGACCCCAGGTGAAATGATGTAAGATGGGTCCATGGGGCTCATTAGAGGAGTCTCCATTTGAGATAGAGTAGGCTGTTGAGCCTTGCTCGTATCCAGAAATCTCATGGGGCCAGTTGAGAGTATATTTACCCCTCGGTTTTGCCTTTCTGATTGGATAATGCCATGGATAACATTACAGATCATTTTCTGTTGATCTTCGATGCTCGTGGCACTAGAGGTGGATTGTACAATCTCTATCCATCCTACATGGTAGGCGTGGCCAGAGTGTAGATCCGTCAACACCTCAGTGTGGAGGTCGTATGTCCAATGATCATTAATGAACAATCCTTCTAGAGTCGACGTGTTAACGGTTTCTTGTGAGGTAGAAGCAATGTTGCTTCCCGTGGTTTTACTTGTCACCAACGGTACTCTAGAGGGAACTTCTGAAGGAGGCAGCTCAACAGGGCCTTCTTGGTAAGAAGTTGGTAGGATATCCACATGGACACTCTTTGGGGGTGTGGGGTCTACGTGCGATGTGAAAGGAGAGTCCACTTCCCCACCCCCTTCGTGTGCTTCATTTGCATCAGGTTCCGAGCGAGTAGCTCTACCTAATGTTTCCATGAAACGGCTAAACATACTAGTACTAGGCTGTGGAGCTTCGGAAGGTGCATGGCCTTCTCTCTCAGTGTTTTGGTTAGGATATGCTTCCATGATTTCTGAGTCGGAGGAGGAATCACTAGTGGCTATTTTAGGGTCTTGGGTGGTGCTACCTTGTGTCCCCGCTGAGGGTCTAGAGCTTATCGTGGATGGGTAATGGGTATCCGTATGAACAGAGGCACCCTCAATATGCTCGTGTTCTAGCACCCGCCCAGAGCGTAAGTGCATGTGCTTTTGATACCCTAAGGTGTCAAAAAGCTGCTCTAGGAGGCCTTGTGACTAGTTTTTAGCGTGTCTTTTGTTTGTTTTTTTTTTGCTAGATTTTTTTTGAGCGTGTCGTGGAATGGGCCGTGTGATAGCTCAAAACGAGCGTATCGGTCAGAGGGTCGTGCCGTGCTTTACAGCCCTCCGTTTGGTCACTCTATGCCCTCGGAATCCCTAAAACTATCAATTTCCAGTAGGGAACTAGGCCCAAACTAGAAAGTCTAAGGGTGCAAGTGGGAAGAGAAAGGAGGAGAGTGGAGGACTTGTCCCACATGCTCTCATTCTCTCTTGAGGGAGTAGGGTATATATATAAGAGTGAGTCTAGTATATATCATAAGACTGAGGACTGAGGCCTGGGCCTGGGCTTGGGCTTGGGCTTGGGCTTGGGAAACCGATCCCGAACTATCTTTTATACAAACCAACCCGTACGTTTTAAGAGTCACGTTTTTTTATTTTCATTTTTATTTTTATTTTTTTTTTTTTCTCAAAAATTTTTTTTTTTTGTGTTTTTTTTTTTTTTTTAGTGCAGAAAAACGCAGCAATTAAAAAAATGCAGAAAAACGCAAAAAAACAGAAATTGCAGAAAACTGACAGAAAAACGCAGAAACTGGCAGAAAAAACGCAGAAAAAACAGAAATTGCAGAAAAAGCACATAAATTGCAGAAAATGCACAGAAGTTGCTGGAAATGCAGAAAATGCAGGAAAAACGCAGAAAATGCAGAAAAAACGCAGAAAATGCATAAAAAACGCAGAAATTGCAGAACTTGACAGAAATTGAAAACGCCGAACTTGAAATTGCAGAACTTGAAAAACGCAGACAATAGCAGAAATTGAAACTTGACAGCAACTGCAGAAAACGCAAAAAACAGAAACCTTCCACACACTCCTTCCCTGCCCTTTCCTATGATACAAATTGCACCACAAGGAAGCGTAAAGTGCTAACCGAGCTTAGTGTAGGGCATATCCCCGGCAGCGGCGCCAAAAATGTGCGCTCCTTGCCGCACTGTCGAAGCAAGGGACTTGCCAATACACCGTATGCGAGCCACAAACGGCTCCAAGCACACAACAAGCCTAAACTAGCAAGCTCAAGAAAACAAAGGGTGTGTCACTCACCGCTCTACGCTCGCCTTCGTGGTGGATTCCTCGCCGCGATGAAGAAGAAGCTGCAGTCGTGCCGCGCTCAACCGCTTCGCCGCCGTCGTGCCTTCGTAATGCTCGATCGCACACACACTCTCCCTCTCTCTCTCTCTCACACACACACACAAGGAGGTGAAGAAGAAGAAGATGGAGATGGAGCAAGAGCACTCTTCAATTGCACAAATGAGAGAATGAGTAAAAATTAGGTTTAGTTGGCTTTTATAGGAGCTCACCCCATTCACACTTGGGCGCCCATGCTTAACCAACTAATCCCTTGAATGTCCAAGTTAAAGTGCGCCTCTCATTGGCGATCACTCTACCTTTCCCTATTGGTCCGACAAGCCCGGTACCTGACTCTACCAAATACATAATACACGTCCGTCGTAGGTGATGTGGTGTCCGTGTGCCGTGAGGGTTAACAGTTAGTTTTGTGTAAAGTATAGTAAGTAGTTATGTTAGCTAGTGAGTTGCTGTAGTAGTGTGTTAGTGTGTAACAGTAGCTGTATTAGTGGTAAGTAGGTAGGTTAGGTGTGTGTGTGACGCGTATTGCAGCCGCGGCGACCTTATGCCAAAAAATTTAATAAAAATTAGAAATAAAAATTTTTACAAAAATTAAAAGGTAGGATCGGATTGAGAATATCCCCCAAACCCAAGCCCAAGCTCACTCTCAGGCTCAGGCCTCAATCGCCCTTTAAAATTACGTATTTTAGCCTCACACGTAGCTAAAAATAGACCTTTTCGAGGACCAATGGACCTTTCGGTGACCAAACGTTGTGCTGTAAAGCACACCGCAACTCTCTGAGTGATACGCTCATTTTGAGCTATCACACACTTTAATAAAAAAACCAATCATTAAAAACCATTTAAAAATATCAAAAAATGAGTGAAAACGGACGCCTAAAAAAGTAAGCCGTTAACCTTTAATCTTATTTGTCGATGCTTGTAGGGTGCCAAAGGCACATGCATTTGTGCTCTAGTCGTGTGCTAGATGGAGCAACTAGAGAGAATTTTGACTTACGCGAGTTCTCATTATCCACCTACCTTAGGTTCCGGGCCCTCGGCGGGGACCCAAGGTAGTACAAACCAAGACCCAAACATAGCGGCTAGTGACTCTTCCTCTGACTACGACATTATGGAGGGTTTCCCAATACCTAATCTCGATAGCTCAAGCCAAGACATGCATGCCATGGGCCCACGGTCCGGGTTGAGCGTGCTTAGCCGCTTGAAGGAAACCTTTAGCAGAGCCACTCGCTCCAAACATGGATCTAATGATGTAAATGAGGCGGGTGGGGAAGTAAACTCGCCATTCATGACCAACGTAGACCCTATGCCCTTAGAGAGTGTGCATGTGAATACTCCATTCATTGCACCCCCTGACTCTTCAGAGTTATTTCCCTCCGAGGTTATATTACATGATGGTAGAAGCCTTGCCAAAGTGCAAGAGGTTGAGCGATATATCATCGCGGCTAGGAAAAAGGAAATTGAGAGCCTACGCAAGGTGGAGCAACGAAGAGAGTTAAAAGAGAAAACCCCTATGTCAATATCTTTGCTAGGAGAGCAATCGAGTGCTCCTGAATTAGCGACCACCACTAAGGGTCAACCCTTAGAGAGCCACATTGCATCTAGTTCAAAGGACATCCCTAGCACCTCAATCTTAGATGGAGCATTCTTAAATGAGAACTCGGAGTACAAACTATGAACGGAAACTCTAACCGACCTATACACAAATCACATCGATCACGTCAGTTGGTTAGATGTCCTACAATCCACAATGAGTGCTACTAGTGTGGAGGATCAACAACAAAGAGTTTGGGTGGTCATCCATAGGGTCATTGAGATAGAGAGAGAGAACAAGGGGATCAACATGCCTTCAACGGGTCTCATGAGATTCTTGGATACAAGAAAGGCTAAACAACCGACCTTATCACAAATGGAGACTCCCTCGGTAAGTTCAATCGCCCAATCTCAAAAAAAGAAGAAAACACGAAGGAAGAGATTGCAAAAAGCAGTGAAGTCAGACCCCAGTTCAAAGACCAACATAGGGACTGGTGACGACCCTGTAGATATGAACGATACTGAAGAGGATTCTGATTCAGGTGAAACCATGGAGACCAAAACGACCACCAAGATAGAAACCAACAAGGAAGATCTTCATGAGCCACAATGACCAGGATCCAAGAAGAAGATAAGAACTTATCCAAACCCTACAGAGGAGATCGAGCGATTCAAGCAATTAAGGAGTTTGGTAGAAGATACCCAAAGGGATCTAGAACCAGCACCTAGACAGATCCAGATTACATACCATGTTCCCTACGCAACAACAATCTCACCAAGTCCATAGACCCTTACCCATACCTAGTGTCATCCAAGAAGAAAGTGACTTAAAGTCATGGGAAAGTGGGTGTACTCACTTCTTGATGGAAAGAATGTTTACAGAGGGACTACCTGATCCTATCAAAGAAATGGAGATCCCATCTTCCCCACGTCAAGGGGCTGAAGCCCAAAAGCTTCCGTTAAACATTGCCAAATTGATGGAATTCATGTTTTTAGAAGTTAGAACCACCATCATGTCCAAACTATATAAAGACCCTGAGCTGAGACAGCTAGTCTCAGCTCTTCGAGCCTTCCTCAATGGAGAACTGAAGTTTGAGATACCTTAATTTGCACACATGGATGGAGCTGGGGAGATGCCAATAGAGGAGGAACACTTAGATCCACAACCCAACCTAGATGAGAACATTGTCAAAGAAATACATGTTAACAAGTTGGGACAATACTTTGAGGGTGATGAATCCAATGCGATTATACCAATCACTACTAAGGGATTAACTGTGAAGGGAATCCTTGATGGTGGCGCTGAGGTTAGCATTGTGACTAAAAATTGCTAGGAAACTATGGGAAGACCTCACCTTGGGACCACAACCATAGTAGTGAAGATGGCCAATGGGTCTATTGTTAAACCTATTGGGATGCTAAAAGATCTCAAGATCAAGGTCTTTGGACATAAAATAAGAATTACCTTCATTGTTATGGATTTCTCCAAGCACACTATGGCATCGGAGATGATCTTAGTGAAGGAGTACGAGCGGAAGTGCGACGCGAGAGAGAGAGAGAGTGCGAGAAGAAGAGCACGACGATATGGTGAACTCGCTCTACTGTAATGTGTAGAGCATAGTGAGTTCTTATTAGGTATTTACAAAAGAATATGTGTACATACCTGGCGGCCCGCCCACTTACCTGGGCGACCACATTGGGCTTTATACCCCAACAAGCTCCCACTTAAAGTCCAATGTGGTACTTTAAGTGTGAGAGAAGCTACCATACAAGCTAATATACAAGAGATGTAGAGAAGTGATGTACTACCCTACACCTAACTGCTTGCAAAAATGTGCAAAGCTCTCTAAGGGAAGTCCTTTTGTAAGTAGATCAGCAGGATTTTCTGTGGTGTGAACTTTGACAAGCTGAAGTTGCTTATCCTCGAGCATTTCCCTAATGAAATGATACTTCATATCCACATGCTTTGTCTTTGAGTGATAAACTAGATTGCGAGCCAATTGTATAGCACTTTGACTATCACAATATAACACATGCATCTCTTCTTTGATTCCCAAATCTGTTACTAGTCGATTAAGACAAATTGATTATTTGCATGCCTCTGATGCTGCAACATATTCAGCCTCTGTAGTAGACTGAGTAACACAATCTTGTAATCTAGAACGCCATGATACTGCTCCACCAGCCAATGTAAAGACATACCCTGACGTAGACCTTCGGTTGTCTAAGTCACCTACATAATCTGATTCTGAAAAACCCTTTACACTTAGCTCCTGACTCCCATAGCATATACACATACTCTTTGTAGCTTTCAGGTATCTCAATATTCCTTTCACTGCCTCCCAATGTTTCTTGCCTGGGTTTGACATGTATCGACATACTACTCCCACTGCAAATGCAATGTCTGGGCGAGTAGCAATCATTGCATACATCAAACTACCCACTGCAGACGCATATGGAATCTTATCCATTTCAGCCTGTTCTTCCTGAGACACAGGACAATCTTGTTTGCTAAGTTTCATATATGGTGGCAATGGAACACTCAGTGCCTTTCCCTTCTCCATATTGAAACGTTGCAAAACCTTGTCAATATACTCTGTTTGAGATAACCAAATCAACTTCTTTGATCTGTCTCTCTCAATGCGCATACCAAGTATATGACTTGCCTCACCCATGTCTTTCATGTCAAACGATTTTTCCATCTTTGACTTCAAAGCTGAAATTTCTTCCAAGTGCTTGCCAGCAATCAACATGTCATCTACATACAAAATAAGGATCAGCCAACTACCATCCTTAGCTTTCTTTGTATATAGACAGTGATCGAACTCACTACGTTTGTAGCCTTGAGAAAGCATAAACTTGTGGAATTTATGGTACCATGCCCTCGGTGATTGTTTTAAGCCATAAAGACTCTTTAACCACTGGCATACCCAATCTTCCTTGCCTTTCTCAACAAACCCTTCTGGCTGCTGCATGTAAATTTCCACATCTAAATCACCATGCAAGAAAGCTGTCTTGACATCCATTTGGTGCAACACCAAATCTAATATGGCAACCAATGCAAGAAAGCATCTCAATGTAGTCATCTTGACCACCGGAGAGAAGACTTCATCAAAGTCAATGCCTTGTTCTTGCTTAAATCCCTTGGCAACAAGCCTTGCTTTGTACTTTGGCTGACTATCATGAGCGGTGATCTTATACCTGTAAACCCATTTACAAGGTAGAGCCTTTTTGCCCTGTGGTAATTTAACTAGCTTCCATGTCTTGTTTTTATGCAGAGTTGTCATCTCTGACTGCATGGCCAATTGCCAATTCCCGGAGTCCTTCATTTGCACTGCTTCCTTGTAACATGAAGGCTCATTGCAATCAGTCAACATGACATAGTTCATAGATGGAACAAACCTATCAGGAGGTCGTGTGACACGTCCAGATCTACGCACAATAGGTGGCTCAGGCTCAGCCACAACCTATGGTTCCACTCTATCCTGTCCTTGCTCCTCTTGAGCCCTGACATTTTGTCTTGCACGTGTAGGTCCATCTTCTTGGAAGACAACTCTTCTAATCTCCTCAACCCTCTCTGGTTTAGAATGATATTTGGATTCATTAAAGTGAACATCATTGCTGCGGACAACCTTTCTGGATTCGGGATCCCAAAGTCTGTACCCCATCTCACCAGAATTACCATAGCCTAGAAAGATGCACTTTCTACTCTTTGGCTCAAGTTTGTTCCTAAATTCCTTTGGAACGTGAGTATATGCCTCACAGCCAAAGACTCTGAGATGCTTGTATGAGGGCACGTTGCCTGACCATACCATCTCTGGCACTGAATCCTTCTGCAAAACCTTGCTAGGAGATCTATTTACAAGATGAACAGATGTTGATACAACTTCAGCCCAAAACCCATTTGGCAGCTGTGCATTAGACAACATACTTTTGACCTTCTCTTGTATGGTCCTATTTATCCTCTCAGCAACACCATTTTGAGGAGGATTGTAAACTGGATGCACCTTTGTCTAGTCGTACTCGTTCAAGCTCTCGCCATGCATCTTATGCATCAGATTGTTAAGCTTTGGGTGTGTCTAGCTTACATGATGTTGAGGAACCTCTCTCTTTTGATGAAGCACAGAATTCAAAAAATTGGATGGCTGCCATGCAATGAGAATATGATGCACTTATAGAAAATGACACATGGACTTTATGTGATTTGCCTCCTGGCAACAAGGACATTGGTACAAAGTGGGTTTACAAGTTGAAACGCAAGCTGGATGGTGAGGTTGATCGCCATAAGGCTCCACTTGTTGCAAAGGGTTATGCACAGCAAAAAGGCATAGATTATGAAGAAACTTTTGCTCCCACTTGTCGTATGACTACTATTTGTTTTCTATGTGCACTGGCAGCTCATTTTGGTTGGGATGTACATCAATCAGACATTGTTACTGCTTTCTTGAATGGTGACATATTTGAGGAACTTTATGTAACGCAACCTCACAGTTTTGTCAAGAAAGGACAAGAGGACAAAGTGTGGAAATGTAACAAGGCTTTGTATGGGTTGAAGCAATCTCCTTGTGCTTGGTATGAGAAAGTCGACACTCAATTGGTCAGACAAGGCTTTCGTAACAGTCTAACAGAAAGCACGTTGTATGTGAAGCGTGAGGGTGATGTACTTCTCACTGTGGCTCTTTATGTAGATGATTCACTGATCATTGGACCAAATGAGAGACGTATTGCTGAATTTAAGGCTGATTTAAATGCTACTTTCAAGATGAAAGATTTGGGGTTGTTGCATCATTACTTGGGTATACAGTTTATGCAGTGTGATGGTGGTATTGCCTTGTGTCATAAAAGCTACATAGAGACATTGCTATGTAAGTTTGGACTTGAGGATTGCAAACCTATGACCACCTCCATGGAAATAGTTTTGAAATTGAGTCTTCATGATGTTGGTGATCCTGCTGATGTCACTCTTTACCAAACTATTGTTGGATGCCTCATTTATGTATGCAACACGAAGGCAGATATTCAGTTTGCAGTCTCACAGGTCAGTAGATTTATACATAGCCCAGGGTCTAAGCATTGGCAGGCTGTCAAGAGGATTTTTTGCTACCGTAGTGGCACTTTACGTCTTGGCTAGTTTCATCCCAAGGGGGGATCATTGCCGCCAGACATACATGCTTTTTCGGACTCATATTGGGCTAGTTGTTTTGATACGCAAGCTTCCACAAGTGGTTTTTGTTTCATGCTTGGCAGTTCATGTATATCATGGTTCAGCAAGAAGCAACCTGCTATGGCCACTTTGAGTTTTGAGGCTGAGTACAGGGCAGTCTTCACAGCTACGTTGAGTGTGTATGGCTCAGACGTCTTATGGGCTGATTTGGGTGTTGGACAAGACCCTACCAACACTATCTACACTAACAGTCAGAGCACATTAGCACTTGCGAGGAACCCAATTTTTCATGCTCGCACAAAGCACATTGAGGTGCATTACCACTATGAGAGGGAGAGGCTCTCACCAGGATAGATTAGCTTGGCTTATGTGCAAACACAATACAACCTTGCAGATCTTTTCACAAAGGCATTGTCTCGTGAGAAGCTCGAAGCTTTCCGCAAAGCTTTGGGCTTACTCCCCTTTGTGGACTTATCATGTCCTCATGGCATGGCACTTCCCTTTACTCATGTGCCAGCTCTCATTCACCGCATTACTCTAGGGGGGATTTGTTACCATACACATGTGGTAGTGATGTGTGTGAACACACTAGGTGTTAAATATGGAGCCTGATTTACCCCTTGTAACTTTCTGTGTTAAAAATGCACATTTGTAAGGCCCCCATTATGAGGAGAAGCCATCGTGCGTGAAGAAAAATAACTCGCCAAAAAATACAATCACTCGTCGAAAACACAAATTTTCACGCCCAATCTCGAGCATTAAGACATCAAGACAATGGTACTTGAATCATCAAGACATCAAGACAATGGTACTTGAAGTTCGATCGATGGATGTTAGATCATGGACTCAGAAGATGCAACTCTGATCATTGCGTCTGCACGAAGAATGTGGGAGATGGGAAGTTCATCATCCTAATGTTGTATGTTGATTGCAAGTGCTAACCTTCAGGACATCAAAGACCTAAAAGAGGAGCTATCTAAATGTTTTTCAATGAAATATTTAGGTGTTGCAAAGAGGATACTTGGTATGAAGATATCAAGGGAAAGGACAAAGAAGACAATAAAGCTATCTCAGGAGGATTACATCAAGAAGGTACTAGAAAGGTTTGCAATGCAAAATGCAAAAACGATTTCTACACCTTTGGTTGGTCACTTTAAACTAACAAAGGATATGTGTCCAAAGACACAAGAGGAGATAGCCTATATGTCTAAAGTTCCATATGTTGCAGCGGTAGGTTCTCTTATGTATGCTATGGTATGGAAAAGGTTGGACATTGCACATGCAATGGGAGTTGTAGGTAGGTTCATGGACAACCCAGGTAAAGAGCATTGGCAAGCTGTGAAGTGGATACTTAGGTATCTAAAAGGGACAACAACAAATGCTTTGTATTTTGGAGGAACTGATATTTTTCTAGAAGGGTATGTTGATGCAAATATGGTAGGTGACAAATATACTCGAAGGAGCACTATTGGCTATGTCTTCACGGTTGGAGGCACAGCAGTAAGCTAGGCTTAAAAGCTGCAGAAAGTGGTCTCACTTTCTACCATGGAAGCAGAGTATGTAGCTTCTTAGAAGAGCTTGGATTCAAACAAGACAATTTTGTCTTGTACAGTGATAGCCAAATTGCTATCCATCTTGCAAAGAACTCAGCCTTTTATTTAAGGACAAAGCACATTGAGGTGAGATATCACTTCATATGTACTCTTCTGGAAGAGGGACAGCTAAAGCTAGGAAAGGTGCATACAAGTGAAAATCTTGCAGACATGTTTACAAAGGTGGTCAACAAGGAGAATTTGAGCTTTTTCTCATCTTCAATCGGCATTCAAGGATAAGAAGCCAGGATGGAAATCAGTCATAGGATTGGTTTGGAGATCAGTCTCCAAGTGGGAGATTGTTAAGTATGGAGCGTGATTTACCCCTTGTAATTTTATGTGTTAAAAACACACATTTGTAAGGCCCCCATTATAAGGAGAAGCCATCGTGCGTGAAGAAAAATAACTCGTCGAAAAATAAAATCACTCATCGGAAACCAAAATTTTCACGCCCAGTCTCGAGCCTAAGCTCGAGACTGGCTTCGCCGGAATATTATGGCCGGACGGCGAAAGTGATCGAAAAATGACCAATCAGTTGGCCGGTTGGCCGGTGGCTGGTGGTCGGAAGTCAATGGCCGGTGGCAAGTGGCCAAATTCAAAAGCAGACTTGTCTTCTCAAGGGCGGCCACACATGGGTGGATTGGAGGGTCCGATTTGGACTTATCTACATAAGGACGGCTACACATAGCTGCCTCTCATGAGAGAGGGCAACCCTTTTGGCCTATAAAAGGAGGCCATTTCTGCACACACTTCATAGTGTGAAGTTGATGCAACAAGGTGGGTGTGAGGTGGTGAGAGTGAAGCAAGGCGGGAGCTCTATGAAGGGTATAATCCCTTTGTAAACTACTTCTTGTTTTGAAGTGCTAAAGCCATTGAGTGGCTACTTTCTCGTGGAAGTAGCCCCACATTGGGTGAACCACGTATATCATGTGTACTCTCTCTCTCTCTCTCTCTCTCTCTCTCTCTACTCTATAATCTCTTGTATGTGAAATCTATCTCTCTCCATTAAGTAATCTACTTAAATATCTATTTAGCTACGTCATATTTCCTAACAACTGGTATCAGAGCAAGGTTTGCTCGTAGCTAAAGTATCTCAAGGAAAGGATTCCTTGAACTGAGTGGGAGTTATGGCGGAGCAAGGGAAGCTCAAGATTGAGAAGTTCAATGGCAAAAACTACCAACATTGGAAGATGCAGATTGAAGACTATCTCTACTAGAAGGACCTCTATTTGCCACTAGGCGGTCTTGCGAAGAAGCCTGCAACAATGGTAGATGAAGCATGGATTGTCCTTGATCAAAAGGCACTAGGAACAATATGGTTAAGCTTGGCGTCAACGATGGCCTTCAATGTTTCGGAGATGAAGACCACGGAGGACTTGATGAAGTCACTTGTTGACGACTTCTACGAGAAACCATCGATATCCAATAAGGTATTTCTTATGAAGCGCTTGTTCATCTAAAGATGGCAGAGAATGTTTCAGTTGCAGAACACCTAAATGACTTTAACACAAACATAACTCAACTTTGATCAGTGAAAATCAATTTCAATGACGAAGTGCGAGCTCTCCTTATACTATCATCTCTTAGTTGGAACAGCCTTGTGATGGCTGTGGGTAATTCTATTTCTGGCACAAATAATATTAAGTTTGATGATATTGTGGGTGTTCTCCTAAGCGAGGAAATACGAAGGAGAAGCACAAGAGAATCATCAAGTGCTGCACTGTCAGTGGAAACAAGAGGAAGGCCTAAGGAGAGGTTCAAAAACCAAAAGGGTCGTGATCGCTCAAGATGGAGCAAGTCACGCACAAAGTCAGTTCTTGAATGTTGGAACTGCAACAAGAAGGGCCACGTCAAGAAGGATTGATGGTCCAAGAAGAAGAAGGAGACTGAGTCTCAAAACAACAAGCCAACATTGGAGGCTAATGTGGCAGGTAAAGTAGAGCAAGATGCTCTTATTCTCTCATTAGAAAATGTGTCTAATTCATAGATAGTAGATTCCGGGGCTTCATTCCATGCGACACCACACAAGCAACATTTCCAAGATTACACCAAAGGTAATGTTGGGTATGTATACTTGGGAGATGATGAAGCTTGTGAAATTGTCGGAAAAGGTACAGTTTCTGTCAAAACTGCTAACAGAGATGAATGGAAGCTCAAAGATGTTAGGCATGTTCCTTCTCTTTGCAAAAATTTGATCTCTACAGGACAATTAGACGATGAAGGTCACAACATTGCATTCAGAAGCAAACGGTGGAAGATCTCAAAGGGATCTTTGGTGGTTTCCAAGGGAGAAAAGGTTGGTACACTTTACTTGTGTACTGTTAGCACACAATTTTCAACTTGTGCAATAGCTACAAAAGTCAACAGTGCGGTGTGGAACTATCGGCTTGGGCATATGAGTGCCAAAGGAATGCAGATCCTTCAAACAAAGAAGCTTCTACCAGGTTTGAAAGAAGTGGACTTAGAGTTTTGTGAAGATTGTGTTTATGGTAAACAAAAGAGGGCAAAATTTCAAAAATCAGGAAATGAAAGAAAAAATAAAAAACTTGAGTGGGTTCATTCTGATGTATGGGGTCCTGCAAGTACACCATCACTTGGTGGCTCATTGTATTATGTAACATTCATAGATGAAACGACTAGAAAAACATGGGTGTATGTCATGAAGAATAAGTCCTATGTGTTTCCATATTTGAAAGGTGGAAAGCCTTTGTGGAGAATGAAGCAGGTACTAAGGTTAAGTGCCTCAGATCCGACAATGGAGGCGAATATTGCAGCCAAGCTTTTGAAAGCTTTTGTGCTAGCAATGGCATTCGGAGGCAAAGGACAATCCCAAGGACACCTCAACAAAATGGGATTTTGGAAAGGATGAACAGGACAATCATGGAGCGAGCATGAAGCATGCGCCTATATGCAGGGCTACCGCTTTTGCTTTGGGCAGAAGCTGTAAGTATGTCTATGTACTTAATCAACCGGTCACCCTCAACGGCATTCGATGGGGGAGTTCTAGAAGAGGCATGGACAGGTAAACTGGTGAATTATGCATTTCTCAAAGTGTTTTGCGTGAGACTTTGATGCACATAGATAGAAGCTTAAGATCAAAGCTAGATGCAAAGTCCAAAAAGTGTTTCTTCATTGGCTATGGAGAAGGAGACTTTGGGTATCGCCTATGGAATCTTGAAGATGGTAAAATCTTAAGGAGTAGGGATGTAATTTTTAACGAACAAAATATGTACAAAGATTACTTGGAATGAAAATAAACAAAAGAAACAGGTGATGAGTACATGGAGCTTGAGGACGTTGAAGACTCAAAGACTGCAAACGGTGACAATGTGCAACAACGTCAACCAAATGAGGAGCCTCAACCTATCCCCTGGAGATCTACAAGAGCAAGTAAACCTCCAGAAAGGTTTGTTCCTTCCTTCAACCATCTCTTGATCTCAAATTTTGGAGAGCCAAAATCATACGAAGAAGCTATGCAACACGAATCCAAAGAAGAATGGACAAAGAGCATGCAAGTGGAGATGGACTCACTACATTGCAACCAAACATGGAAGCTGGTTGAGTTGCCTAAAGGTAAGCGGGCACTTCAAAACAAATGGGTGTACAAGCTGAAGGAAGAAGAAGGTGGGAAGAAAAGGTACAAGTCTAGGCTTGTGGTAAAAAGGTTTTCTCAAAAGAAAGGTATTGACTTCAATGAAATACTTTCTCCTGTTGCAAAAATGAACTCAATTAAGCTTGTCTTAAGCCTTGTGGATGCTCATGATCTAAATTTTGAGCAAATGGATGTAAATACGGCATTCCCTCACGGTGATTTAAAGGAGGAAATTTACATGCTTCAACCAAAGGGGTATGAAGTAAAAGGTAAGGAGAAAATGGTTTGCAGATTAAGGAAAATCTTGTATGGTTTAAAGCAAGCATCAAGACAATGGTACTTGAAGTTCGATTAATGGATGTTAGATCATGGATTCAGAAGATGCAACTCAGATCATTGCGTCTACACAAAGAATTTGGGAGAAGGGAAGTTCATCATCCTAATGTTGTATGTTGATGACATGCTGATTGCAAGTGCTAACGTGCAAGACATCAAAGACCTAAAGGAGCTGTCTAAATCTTTTCCAATGAAAGATTTAGGTGTTGCAAAGAGGATACTTGGTATGAAGATATCAAGGGAAAGGACGAAGAAGACAATAAAGCTATCTCAAGGATTACATCAAGAAGGTACTAGAAAGGTTTGCAATGCAAAATGCAAAAATGGTTTCTACATCTTTGGTTGGTTACTTTAAACTAACCAACGATATGTGTCCAAAGACACAAGAGGAGATAGCATATATGTCTAAAGTTCCATATGCTGCAGCAGTAGGTTCTCTTATGTATGCTATGGTTTGGACAAGGCTAAACATTGCACATGCAATGGGAGTTGTGAGTAGGTTCATGGACAACCCAAGTAAAGAGCACTGGCAAGCTGTGAAGTGGATACTTAGGTATCTAAAAGGGACAACAACAAATGATTTGTATTTTGGAGGAACTGATATTTTTCTAGAAGGGTATGCTGATGCAGATATGGCAGGTGACAAAGATACTCGAAGGAGTACTACTGGATATGTCTTCACGGTTGGAGGCACAACAGTAAGCTGGGCTTCAAAGCTGCAGAAAGTGGTCTCACTTTCTACCACGGAAGCAGAGTATGTAGCAATGACGGAGGCAAGCAAATAAATTTTGTGGCTTCACAGATTCTTAGAAGAGCTTGGATTCAAACAAGACAATTGTGTCTTGTACAGTGATAGCCAAAGTGTCTTGTACAGGACAAAGCACATTGAGGTGAGATATCACTTCATATGCACTCTTTTGGAAGAGGGACAACTAAAGCTAGGAAAGGTGCATACAAGTGAAAATCTTGCAGACATGTTTACAAAGGTGGCCAACAAGGAGAATTTGAGCTTTTGCTCATCTTCAATCGGCATTCAAGGATAAGAAGCCAAGATGGAAAGCAGTCATAGGTTTGGTTTGGAGATCAGTCTCCAAGTGGGAGATTGTTAAGTATGGAGCCTAATTTACCCCTTGTAATTTTCTATGTTAAAAAAGCACATTTGTAAGGCCCCCATTATGAGGAGAAGCCATTGTGCATGAAGAAAAATAACTTGCCGGAAAATAAAGTCACTCGTAGGAAACCAAAATCTTCACGCCCAGTCTCAAGCCTAAGCTCGAGACTGGCTTCGCCGAAATATTCTTTTTCACCGGAATATTATGGCCGGACAGCGAAAGTGGTCGGAAAACGACCGGTCGGTTGGCCGGTTGGCTGATGGCCGGTGGCCGGTGTTAGGAAGTCAATGGCCGGTGGCTGATAGCCAAATTCAATGGCCAGTGGCCGTATTCAAAAGTGGACTTGTCTACACAAGGGCGCCACACATGGCTGTCTCTCATGAGAGAGGGCAACCCTTTTGTCCTATAAAGGGAGGCTATTTCTACACACATTTCATAGTGTGAAGTTGATGCAACAAGGTGGGTGTGAGGTGGTGAGAGTGAAGCAATGCGGGAGCTCTATTAAGGGTGTAATCCCTTTGTAAACTACTTCTTGTTTTGAAGTACTAAAGCCATTGAGTGGTTGCTTTCCCGTGGACGTAGCCCACATTGGGTGAACCACGTATATCGTGTGTACTACTTCTTGTTTTGAAATACTAAAGCCATTGAGTGGCTGCTTTCCCATGGACGTAGCCCACATTGGGTGAACCACGTATATCGTGTGTACTCTCTCTCTCTCTCTCTCTCTCTCTCTGTGTGTCTCTCTCTCTCTCTCGCTACTCTATAATCTCTTGTGTGTGAAATTTATCTCTTTCCATTACGTAATCTACTCAAATATCTATTTAGCTATGTCATATTTCCTAACACTAGGACCACCAAGGCATGTTTTCCCTCTTTAGGGGTTTTTTCTCCCCGTGCATTGTATATACGCCCATCACTCTAGGGCTATCTATCTTTCCATTGCACACTAAGTAACACACTCTCTATTGTGTGCCTTGAGCTTCCTTCGTCTTCTCCAAGCTGTGTGCCTTTCTCTGCAACCATAATTCCAACAAAGGCTAAATGTTGTAGCTCACATCTATGCACAAAAGCAGAAACAAAAACAGTTTTTTGATTCCCATCTAATTACAAAAATCTTCAAAAAAGGGGACTTAGTTTTAGTCTATTCCCTTAAGCAACACATTCCCAAGTTTGAGAAAAAGGGAAACAGATCGTTTATCATTGAAGATGTATCTCCAAGTGGAGCAGTTAAGTTGTCCACCCTAGATGGTGAACCAATGGCTAATTGGATTAGGGGATGTCCTCCATCATATCGACAAGTAAATGCTACAAGTAGCATGCAAGGAATCAGGAAAATTTGGGTACCAAAAGCACAACTTAAGGACAAGCCGATTCAAATTTGGGTGCCCAAAACATCATCGACAATACCAAAGATGGTTCCAAGGTTCAAAACATAGAGACGCGCATCTCCGAGCAAGGAACCTAACTCAAAATGGATTTGGAAGAAAAAAGAGCACTTATCTTCTTCGAAAACTGTAAAACCGATCGAGCAATGGAGAGTTAAGTCTCAGAAAACTCAACCACACCATTCTGACCAAGACAAACCAAGATATCAATGGCGGCTAACAGCTCAACAATAGTCAAAAGTGATACCAACAACTCAGAAAATTAGCATGCCAAAGCATCCTGATAGTACAATCAAGCAAAAGAGCACACAAGCTACAAGATTTGCTCTTTGGAAGAAACCATCGGAAAACCTCAACATCAAAAACCCTTGAGTTAATTCCTCAAGACCCAACTCTTGCACAGCATGATGATTTGAATTGCATCGATCTTCAAAGCATGATAGAGCCAACCAAGGCTATGCATAGACACGATTGTTCAACCCATGCACACAGTCGTCCCAGAGTACGCCATCTAAGAGGGATGAAAGGGAACTAAGTAATTAAGGGCAATGTTTGAAGAGAGAGGAAAAAGTTTGATGTTAACGTGTGATTTTTTGTCAAATTACCTAATAATGCCCTTATAAATCATCAACAGGGAAAATTTAACTGATAATATCTCCCCGATGAGTGTAAATACTGTATATACTCAGAAAATCATCAAAAAATAGTTCTTTTTTGTTATTTTTTATCATTGTTCTTGATATTGAGACTTAAAAATGGAGAAATCCAACAAAAAATTATAAAGTTGTGCTTTTGGATGGATTTTTTCTTAATTATTGGATTTTTACTTTGCTTTTTAGTGTATTTTGTTATTTTCTTTGATTTTTTCAATAAAAAGACCAGAAATTAATAATAAATAGCAAGATGAAAAATTGAAGATACACTGATGATCAAAAGAACAAGACAGACAGACACAACAAATTTCAATCAAATTGGCACATGGAAGCGGGAAGCCTAAACTAGGTGGCCAGACATACTTTTGGAAAATTCTTGCAGAATGAGTTACAGGAATCCGATTGGGGAAATTTTTGACTCTAACATTGATTTCACGGCCTAGTAGGACTAATAGAGGAATTTGGGGAAAAATGGTTTGGGAATCCGAGTATAGGTATATACCCAAGGTAGGCTAAAATCACCTCATTTCCACTTGTTGCTTTTAGAGAGAGAGCTTTTCGACCTTCTTCGCGCGCATTTTCTGGAGTCCAGAGTTGCCTGTTTTCAGTGCCGTCTCACATGAGACATGAGGGGTAAGTTCTATACTTATCGATGATCCGTTCTATACGGCCGGTAGCTAGTCTAAATCCCTGGAAAAAACCCTAGAATCTGAGCAATGCACGAAGACCTAGGACCAAAAATCGACCATAGCGGCCTGCCAGCTCAACCAAATCAAATGAGACTTGAATTGTAGCATGTCCCAACATAATAGAATACTTCTATATCAACAATTCACCATTCGGCAAGGGTCGAGGGGGTCCCAAGTAGAAAAGCTAGGTTTTTGGCAGATGCCAGAATTGAATTCTGACTCCACAAACAGCTTATATACGAGGTAAATATACAATGTATATGGTTGGTTTCATAAAATCAATCAATCCTAGCCCTCGGAAAGCTGAAAACAGCTCGATGGCTACAAAGTGTCAAATTTGACATACGAGGTCAAACTAGCTTCAAGACTATGTAGCGGACAAGTCCATAGCCTCAAATATGACTAACCAACTCCACAAGCCATGTAGTCACAAAAATCAGTGATTTCAGAGTCGACAAAGCACAAAATGATGTCGACAAGACAAAATTTTACCAAATTCAATTTAGGACTTGTTTTAGGTGTATAGAATATGTTTAGGTCAAAATTCTCAAGTTTTGCAAGAAAAGTTGACTGCTCTAGATAATTGTAATTATTTACTTTTGTAATATTTTGGCTTGAAAATGGTATCATCACCTCACCTATCACTTGTACACACCTATTATATGCCACATTTCAAGTATGAGTCGAAATGATCGATGATAACTTGAAAAATTGTCAAAAAAACACAAAGAAGTCCTTGCAAACCAATCTCTGAGTTATGAGTCACATTTTTTGATCCAAATCACCTCAAATCTCATACACAAGTCTACATCATGCTTAGAACCAAGTTGCACCAAAAAATGCTCATTATGAAAAAGTTAACAATCGCGATTATTTACTTTTTTGCCAAAATGGGGGGAAATTACAACTTTGCCATCATGGGACCAAACTACATGATGTCCTAAGCCCACTAACCAAGTTTGAACAAATTTGGAGCTCAAAATCTCAAAATTCCTTTATATCTATTGTTTCAAAGACCTTAAGCCTAAATCTGGCACCATTCTCACCCAATGCACTCAAATGATCCCACACTTCACTCAGAGTGTCTATTTGATATATACATCAAGCCTATAATGCCAAAATTGCAAAAAGTTGAAAAAATTCCTCAGCTGTAAATAATCGTGATTATTTACTTTTGTGCAAATTTTTGCTTGAACTTCAAGAATTTGATCCTTACATGTTTTGGTGCATCTGTGCATGTTTAAAAATTGATTTGAAGCAAATTGGACTCAATTTGTCAGTAATTCAGAGTGAAGGACATTTCAGAGCGGAATCTGCCAAATTTGCTAACTTTGACACTCTATTCACTTAACAGGAGCCATGCAAGCTGCAGAAAAGGCCAAGAAGAGTGTTAAGTATGGAGACTGATTTACCCTTGTAATTTTCTGTGGTAAAAGCGCACATTTGTAAGGCCCCCATTATGAGGAGAAGCCATCGTGCGTGAAGGAAAATCACTCACCGGAAACCAAAATTTTCACGAACAAGAATCAGGGGCAACTTTAAAGGCCTCGAGGGCGGAGGCCCTCGAGACTTTTTTTTTCGCCGGAATATTATGGCCGGACGGCGGCCGAAAAGTGGTCGGAAAACAACCGGTCGGTTGGCCGGTGGCCGGTAGTCAATGGTTGATGGCCGGTGGCCGGTGGCCGAATTCAAAAGCGGACTTGTCTTCTCAAGGGCGGCCACACATGGGCGGATTGGAGGGTCCGATTTGGACTTATTCGCACAAGGGCGGCTACACATGGCTGTCTCTCATAAGAGAGGGCAGCCCTTTTGGCCTATAAAAGGAGGCCATTTCTACACACATTTCATAGTGTGAAGTTGATGCAAGAAGGTGAGTGTGAGGTGGTGAGAGTGAAGCAAGGCGGGAGCTCCATTAAGGGTATAATCCCTTTGTAAACTACTTCTTGTTTTGAAGTACTAAAGCCATTGAGTGGCTGCTTTCCCGTGGACGTAACCCACATTGGGTGAACCACGTATATCGTGTGTACTCTCTCTCTCTCTCTCTACTCTATAATCTCGTGTATATAAATCTGTCTCTCTCCATTAAGTAATCTACTTAATTATCTATTTAGCTACGTCTTATTTCCTAACAACTGGTATCAGAGCAAGGTTTGCTCGTAGCTAAATTATCTCAAGGAAAGGATTCCTTGAATTGAGTGGGAGTTATGGCGGAGGAAGGGAAGCTCAAGATTGAGAAGTTCAACGGCAAAAACTACCAACATTGGAAGATGCAGATTGAAGACTATCTCTACCAGAAGGACCTCTATTTGCCACTAGGCGGTCTTGCGAAGAAGCCCACAACAATGGCAGATGAAGCATGGATTGTCCTTGATTGAAAGGCACTGGGAACAATCCGGTTAAGCTTGGTGTCAACGGTGGCCTTCAATGTTTTGGAAATGAAGACCACGGAGGACTTGATGAAGTCACTTGACGACTTCTACGAGAAACCATCGGCATCCAATAAGGTATTTCTTATGAAGCGCTTGTTCAATCTAAAGATGGCAGAGAATGGTTCAGTTGCAGAACACCTAAATGACTTTAACACAAACATAAGTCAACTTCGATCAGTGAAAACCAATTTCGATGACGAAGTGCGAGCTCTCCTTATACTATCATCTCTACCGGATAGTTGGGACAGCCTTGTGATGGCTGTAAGTAATTCTATCTCTGGCACAAATACTCTTAAGTTTGATGATGTTGTGGGTGTTCTCCTAAGCAAGGAAATGCGAAGGAGAAGCACAGGAGAATCATCAAGTGCTGCACTATCAGTGGAAACAAGAGGAAGGCCTAAGGAGAGGTTCAAAAACCAAAAGGGTCGTGATCGCTCAAGGCGGAGCAAGTCACGCACAAAGTCAGTTCTTGAATGTTGGAACTGCGGCAAGAAGGGCCACGTCAAGAAGGATTGCTGGTCCAAGAAGAAGAAGGAGACAGAGTCTCAAGACAACAAGCCAACATCGGAGGCCAATGTGGCAGGTAAAGTAGAGCAAGATACTCTAATTCTCTCATTAGACAATGTGTCTAATTCCTGGATAGTAGATTCCGGGGATTCATTCCATGCGACACCACACAAGCAACATTTTCAAGACTACACCAAAGGTAATTTTGGGTATGTATACTTGGGAGATGATGAAGCTTGTGAGATTGTCGGCAAAGGTACAGTTTCTGTCAAAACTGCTAATGGAAATGAATGGAAGCTTAAAGATGTTAGACATGTTCCTTCTCTTCGCAAAAATTTGATCTCTACAGGACAATTGGACGATGAAGGTCACAACATTGCATTCGGAAGCAAACGGTGGAAGATCTCAAAGGGATCTTTGGTGGTTGCTAAGGGAGAAAAAGTCGGTACACTTTACTTGTGTACTGTTAGCACGCAACCTTCAGCTTGTGCAACAACTACAGAAGTTGACAGTGCGGTGTGGCACTACCGACTTGGGCATATGAGTGCCAAAGGAATGCAAATCCTTCAAACAAAGAAGCTTCTACCAGGTTTGAAGGAAGTGGACTTAGAGTTCTGTGAAGATTGTGTTTATGGTAAACAAAAGAGGGTAAATTTTCAAAATTCAGGAAATGAAAGAAAAAATAAAAAACTTGAGTTGGTTCATTCTGATGTTTGGGGTCCTGCAAGTACACCATCACTTGGTGGCTCATTGTACTATGTAACATTCATAGACGATGCGACTAGAAAAACATGGGTTTATGTCATGAAGAATAAATCCGATGTATTTTCCATATTTCAAAGGTGGAAAGCCTTTGTGGAGAATGAAACAAGTACCAAGGTTAAATGCCTCAGATCCGACAATGGAGGCGAATATTGCAACCAATCTTTTGAAAGATTTTGTGCTAGCAATGGCATTCGGAGGCAAGGACAACCCCAAGGACACCTCAACAAAATGGGATTTCAGAAAGGATGAACAGGACAATCATGGAACAAGCATGAAGCATGCGGCTACATGCAGGCCTACCGCTTGAGCTTTGGGCGGAAGCTGTAAGTACGTCTGTGTACTTAATCAATCGGTCACCCTCAACGACATTGGATGGGGGAGTTCCAGAAGAGGCATGGACAGGTAAACCGGTGAATTATGCATTTCTCAAAGTGTTTGGGTATGAGGCTTTCATGGACATAGATAGAAGCCTAAGATCAAAGCTTGATGCAAAGTCCAAAAAGTGTTTCTTCATTGGCTATGGAGAAGGAGACTTTGGGTATCGCCTATGGAATCTTGAAGATGGTAAAATCTTAAGGAGTAGGGATGTAATTTTTAACGAACAAAATATGTACAAAGATTACTTGGAAAGAAAACAAACAAAAGAAACACGTGATGAGTACATGGAGCTTGAGGACGGTGAAGACTCAAGGACTGCAAACGGTGACAATGTGCAACAACGTCAACCAAATGAGGAGCCTCAACCTATTCCACGAAGATCTACAAGAGCAAGTAGACCTCCAGAAAGGTTTGTTCCTTCCTTCAACCATCTCTTGATCTCAGATTCTGGAGAGCCGGAATCATACGAAGAAGCTATGCAACATGAATCCAAAGAAGAATGGACGAAGAGCATGGAAGTGGATATGGACTCACTACATCGCAACCAAACATGGGAGTTGGTTGAGTTGCCTAAAGGTAAGCGGGCACTTCAAAACAAATGGGTGTACAAGCTGAAGGAAGAAGAAGGTGGGAAGAAAAGGTACAAGTCTAGGCTTGTAGTAAAAGGTTTTTCTCAAAAGAAAGGTATTGACTTCAATGAAATATTTTCTCCTGTTGTAAAAATGAACTCAATTAGGCTTGTCTTAAGCCTTGTGGCTACTCATGATCTAAATCTCGAGCAAATGGATGTAAATACGGCATTCCCTCACGGTGACTTAGAGGAGGAAATCTGCATGCTTCAACCAAAGGGGTATGAAGTAAAAGGTAAGGAGAAAATGGTTTGCAGATTAAAGAAGAGCTTGTATGGTTTAAAGCAAGCATCAAGACAATGGTACTTGAAGTTTGATCGATGGATGTTGGATCATGGATTCACAAGATGCAACTCGGATCACTGCATCTACACGGAGAATTTGGGAGATGGGAAATTCATCATCCTAATGTTGTATGTTGATTGCAAGTGCTAACATGCAGGACATCAAAGACCTAAAAGAAGGTTGTCCAAATATTTTTCAATGAAAGATTTAGGTGCTGCAAAGAGGATACTTGGTATGAAAATATCAAGGGACAGGACGAAGAAGACAATAAAGCTATCTCAAGAAGATTACATCAAGAAGGTACTAGAAAGGTTTGCAATGCAAAATGCAAAACCAGTTTCTACACCTTTGGCTGGTCATTTTAAAATAACGAAGGATATGTGTCCAAAGACACAAGAGGAGATAGCCTATATGTCTAAAGTTCCATATGCTGCAGCAGTAGGTTCTCTAATGTATGCTATGGTCTGGACAAGGCTAGACATTGCACATGCAGTGGGAGTTGTGAGTAGGTTCATGGACAACCCAGGTAAAGAGCATTGGCAAGCTGTGAAGTGGATACTTAGGTATCTAAAAGGGACAACAACAAATGCTTTGTATTTTGGAGGAACTGATATTTTTCTAGAAGGGTATGCTGATGCAGATATGGCAGGTGACAAAGATACTCGAAGGAGTACTACTGGCTATGTGTTCACGGTTGGAGGCACAGCAGTAAGCTGGGCTTGAAAGCTGCAGAAAGTGGTTTCACTTTCTACCACGGAAGCAGAGTATGTAGCAATGACGGAGGCAAGCAAAGAAATTATGTGGCTTCACAGATTCTTAGAAGAGCTTGGATTCAAACAAGACAATTGTGTCTTGTACAGTGATAGCCAAAGCGCTATCTATCTTGCGAAGAACTCAGCCTTTCATTCAAGGACGAAGCACATTGAGGTGAGATATAACTTCATACGCACTCTTTTGGAAGAGGGACAGCTAAAGCTAGGAAAGGTGCATACAAGTGAAAATCCTGCAGACATGTTTACAAAGGTGGTCAACAAGGAGAAGTTGAGCTTTTGCTCATCTTCAATCGGCATTCAAGGATAAGAAGCCAGAATGGAAAGCAGTCACAGGTTTGGTTTGGAGATCAGTCTCCAAGTGGGAGATTGTTAAGTATGGAGCCTGATTTACCCTTGTAATTTTTTGTGGTAAAAGCGCACATTTGTAAGGCCCCCATTATGAGGAGAAGCCATCGTGCGTGAAGGAAAATCACTCACCAAAAACCAAAATTTTCACGGACAAGAATCAGGGGCAACTTTAAAGGCCTCGAGGGCGGAGCCCCCCGAGACTTTTTTTTTCACCGGAATATTATGGCCAGACGGCGGCCGGAAAGTGGTCGGAAAACAACCGGTCGGTTGGCCGGTGGCCGGTAGTCAATGGCTGATGGCCGTTGGTCGGAAGTCAATGGCTGGTGGCCGGTGGCCGAATTCAAAAGCGGACTTGTCTTCTCAAGGGCGGCCACACATGGGCGGATTGGAGGGTCCGATTTGGACTTATTCGCACAAGGGCGGCTACACATGGCTGTCTCTCATAAGAGAGGGCAGCCCTTTTGGCCTATAAAAGGAGGCCATTTCTACACACATTTCATAGTGTGAAGTTGATGCAACAAGGTGAGTGTGAGGTGGTGAGAGTGAAGCAAGGCAGGAGCTCCATTAAGGGTATAATCCCTTTGTAAACTACTTCTTGTTTTGAAGTACTAAAGCCATTGAGTGGCTGCTTTCCCGTGGACGTAGCCCACATTGGGTGAACCACGTATATCGTGTGTACTCTCTCTCTCTCTCTACTCTATAATCTCGTGTATATAAATCTGTCTCTCTCCATTAATTAATCTACTTAATTATCTATTTAGCTACATCTTATTTCCTAACAAAGAGGGTCTCTCAAAAGAAGAAGTTGCAAGAGCTGCCACCATACCAACTGGACCGTAGTTCGATAAAAACAGCCAAAGCAACCTATCTGTTGAAAGAACAACTTGAGGAGAACAACACCACGGTTTTCACAGGTAGATTCAAAAGTGAAGAAGGACAGGTAGAACTACAACTTTTACCGAAAGAGGTCTACGATGTCGTAGCAAAGCCGAAAACAAAAGAAGCTAACAGAAGGCTTGGACTTAGAGAATTCTACAACCAAGAGCCATGTGGTGTATATTTTTAGAAATCTTATGAGCTCCTCTCCACAATCAAGGAAGATAGAACAGCCCAGATTACTGACCAACAAGGACACAAGGTAGAAGTGGTTATTACTAAAGAAATAGTAGCTGAAGCTCTCAAGCTACCGACAGAAGGGATGACCATGAGGGCTAGAGATAGAAAGACAGCAGGTACCTTCACCAAGGAAACCGTTGGGGCAACCTTTGCTGATCTCATTCAGAAGCAAGTGGAAGAACTAGCAACATTATATCATCAACACTTCCACTTTCTAGCGAAGAGACCGCCAAGGTACACAACACACAATCATGCATTTGCGGCTACATTTACACAAGTGCTAAAGTCGACAACCAGGCAACCCATTGATCAAGCACAATATGTGCTATCCACACTGAAGGGTACAAAGAAAGAGGGCAAGATAACTTATCTAGGAGCACCTGAAGTACTCACAAGCATAGCATACCATGCTATCAGCATGGTAGACAATTTTCCACCTGCCCCAAATCAGAACACATGGATTGTGTCTGCACAGCCATCTCCTTGAACCACAAGGTCCACCAAACAAGTTTACAAATCTGATGAAGAATCTTCAGAGAGCTCTCAAGCACATAGGAGCGAAATCTCAAACAACAAAGAGAAGAGAGTCAGACATGAAGAAATGAAGAAGAAGACAGTGACCGCACATCAAGAAGAGTCTCACCAGAAAAAGGCAAAGATTGAACGAAAAAAAAAAACTACAAATGAAGCCGCCAAGCTGTAGGCGAGGACCCCAAAAACTGGGTACCAAAGGAGCTAAAGGGGCCGAGAACAAAGAACCCTGCACGGAGAGAAGCAGAAGATCCGAAGGACTTGTTGGAAAGAATGTACCAGGAAGCGGAACGATTAAAGCTAAAAGAAGCCCAAGAAGCAGAGAAAAAAGCTACACAAGATGCGACCGAGCAAGAAAAAAAAACTAAACCGACACAACAAGATGAAGCCCAACACGAACAAAGTAAGATGTCTCCCAGACCATCGTCACCTGCTATGGAGCAACACGACCACCCGATGCCAAGCCCTCCATCATCACCGACAGTTAGATCCACTGAGGCTGAACAAACCAAGGAACAAGAACCTGGACCGCAAGAAACAGTAGGATCTGAAAAACAAGCAACAACCAAACCAACCAAAGTAAAGGAGCCAGAATCAAAAAGGGTAGCAAGTCTTGAACCAAAGGGAGCCACAAGGTTTGAGAAAACAAAGGCACAAGAATTAGAAACCACATTGTCTACCACCACCCAGTAGGAAACAGCCGAGGCATCCACAAAGCCTCAAGAAGACAAAGCAGTAGCGACAAAATCGCAACCTCAAGGGGAAGAACAAACCTGATCGCTACCACAAACAGCCGCCACCGCCCCACCAAAGGACTCAAAAGAGACTGGAAAAACGTCTAGGAAGCCCATAGAAATTGAAGACTGGAACACAAATGATGAGCTAATTCTCCAGTTAATGAATATAAAAAGCAAATGTAGGAGATGAAAAAAAAATTGCAATCAACAGCACGTAGCTGCAGCACCAAGGCTAGAGAATTGGAGATGGTGATCGACGCTCTTCAAGTAGAGCTAGAGGACAGATTAAATGTCATCAGTGATTTGTAGAAACAAGTCCAAGAATTGAAAGCTAAAGCTGAACAACACTAGCTAACCAGAGAAAAACAACAAACGGAAACGGAACAGCTAGGCGAACTTCTCATGAAGTTGACAGATGCCTGCAAGACCAAGGACGAACAGCTGACAAAGGTTACCAACGAACTCTTAACTACAACTCTGTCAGTTCAGAAGATCCAAGTACAGCTAGACGTAGCAAATGCCTCATTGCAATATTCAGAGCAAAGGATCAACAATCAAAAAACCTTTTTGCGACAGATAAGAGAAAATCCTGCAGTTGCCTCGATCAAAGGTATAGACAAAGTGTACAAAGCACTGGAGAAAAAGAATAAAGATCTCAAGCTAGAGCTAAATTGGAGCAGTCACAATGTAGAGACCTTGCATTAAAGTGGGTACAAAGAGAAGAAGAGCTGCTCAAGGAAATAGTCGAGATGAAGAGAGTCAACCAACTACTGCGAGATGGATAGCAAGAGACGCAGGAAGAAGCAGGTACGTCAGTGCAGTCACACATTGATATTCCCTCAGTCTCTTTCATTGAGATGGAAAGACAGCCAGCAGAAGGGCTAGGTGGCGAAGAAGAATTTCAAGTACGAGCTAATGAAGTGCCAATGGTCCAGCTGTCAAAAGCTGAGGAAGATGCACTTAAAGAAAAGGTTACCCAGGAAGCGGATGAGCAGTGGAAAGCAGTAATGGATTAGGGGTTGAGAGTTCTTCACTCTGTCAATGTCACTCAACTCACTCCCAACCAAATCAATGCACAATGGCATCAGCAATCACTACCATATCCCTTGATCAAGGTAGAGCTGCTACAGGTCAAGGAAAGACTCTATAAAGACGTACAAGTAGAAGGCGCACATGAAGTCCACCCCAAGTGCAGAAAGAGCTGGTTGAACAAGAATCCTAGATCCTTGATTCTTTTCACAAGAGCACATGTGGCACTTCAAAAGGACCCAACTTTTTGTCATGTACCAAGAGTAAGAACATGGCAAGAACATGAGGCAATGACAAAGAAGCGGCCTACATGGCTGAATTATCCGAGATTGCCAGCTCCAGGAAAGGGAATGCCGACAAAGGAATACATGGTGAAAACCCTAACGGGTGCCATCTCATTCTTCAAAAGCCTCCCTCATCTCTCATGTGCTATGCTCTACAAAATTTTCCGAATGCTGCTCACATGCATTGAAGTCTTTCATGAGCCAGAGCAAGCAGGAGCCCCGTGGATGTCCTTCCTCGAGAGCCGTTTGAGGAAGTGTTCTACACAGGGTTTTTCACTTAGCAAACGAAGATTTTTGGGACGGTGATCAGTAACCTGACTTCCAGATTCGTAGGCTACTCCGTAATCAAGCTAAAAACAGAGTCACTATGCAATTTTTGCAGGTGCTAGACAAAGAGAGAAAGATCAGATCTGAAAAGGCTGTACATGCACTTAAAGACTGCCTCGCCAGCCGTCAACCCAAAGTCAGCCCATAAAGCTGTGTCAAGGGATGACCAGGTGAGGATGAGGGGAATGTTAGCAGCAAGCTAACTCGGATACCATTTTTTGGAGCTCTCATTGTAAAAACACTTATTATTTTGATAAATCGAGAATATTGTAACTCCTATTTTTATGATAAACTTTGTAATTGATGAGCCGGGCATACAAGCTTCTAGATTGTATCAACCTGTCTTTACCCATCTTTAGTTAGAGCTCCCAGATTATTAGTTTTGACCACCAAAAACCTTGGCTAAGGTATAAAAGCCAATTTTTGTAAGTTATTTTTCAAGTTTTGGATAATGAAATACACAGCATGAGCTAACGGCGCTCACTTCTCTCCTTCTTGCGCTTCATACTCCCTCCTCGATTGTCACATTGCAATTGTGTTGTTGTGTTGCAACCGCAAGTAAGAGCTCTACGCATTGACGTAAGCATTTCGTAGCTTTTGGCATCGTCAACTGCGGCCTAATTTCATCATAAGTAAAAATTTACACTAAGCATAGGCGAGATATTGGGGCATCATTGCTAAGCATTTAGATGCATTCTGGGTTGAATGACTAAGTCAAAAATCCACTGCTCTTAATAATCATGATTTTTTCACTTGACCTAAAGTGGGATTTGAGACCATAAGCATGTGTGCTTAGGTCTTATAAACTTGTCCTAGAAGTTTCGTTACATTTGGATTTCATTTGATGCTGTAATAGATGTGATTTGTTTGTCGATGAGCGATTGGCTTTTGGTGATTTCAGTCACTTGAGTGTAGCTTGAGTTAGATGCGAGTTGTTTGTTGTTTTTCGAGAGATTGACAACCTCTTGTAGCCTCTATCACTAGTCGAGTCAGCTTCGTCCCATGGATTGACAATTTAATCGTGGTTCTCACTAAATCTGCAATAAGATAGGAGTGAGCTTAGACACCCCTCCCACACCAAGAGCCATGCTTCAATGCTTAATCTTGACATTTTCTCCATCTTCATTACTATGCTATTATGTATGCTAGAAAGAAGAGTGATGATAAGTGAGGAACTAATTCTTTCTCCTATGAAATGTTTCTTCTTCCTCTTCCCTACCTTCATTCCCTACTAGCTCTCTCCACCTTCGAAGGTGTTGGGACTAAGGCTTGGGATAGTTAATGCTTTCTTCAAAGTTTATGTTATGCTCGTGATGCATGAATTTTTCCATCTTCATTGCATCATCTAGGTCACGAGGAACACAAAGATTTTATTGTAACAAGTCTCTCTTGATGGGAGAAATCATCATACAAATGCCTGTTGGAGGGGGGACCGGCTCCACATAAATTCGGTCCTCAATTGTTGGCATGTTCTCTAAATTCTCTCTCTTGGAAAAGTATTGTTCATGCCAAGTTAACTAAATGCTATGTTTATGTTGCTACCATCAATTATGTTCACCCGCTATGCTCACAAAGTAATTTCACAAAAGTACTCTCTTTGATTTCCGCTACTCTCAAGTTAATAGGCCAATTCCATTACATTTGGCCCATTTTTTACCTAAATTTGAAAATTTCTTGAAAGTTGATCTTTGACTTACCAGTTTGGTTGTTGTAGCCTTTCCAAGATCAATGATGACCATAAATAAATGCTATCTTTGAAGCTCCAAACTCACCTTAGGAGTCTCGTACCCGAAAACTATGAAATTTCCAGCAAGCAACTTCAATGATGTTAAATCAATGGTTGAGATAGATCAAAAATCTTCCTCGATTCCTACTTACCCTGTTCCTAAGCACATCAATAAATGATAGCGGAAATTGTCTACCAACACTAGTTTTTATGTGTTCTTTTGCTTGAAAAGCGTGTCAATCCTCTGACTCTCTAACATAGAATAAGATATCGACCACTTGAACATCTTAATCTAAGCGCCATCAGCAAGTACGACTACTCCCAAGACACCTCTACATAGCTGAAGTAGACACACCCCAATCGTGCGGTTTCTAAAAGTTTGTTTTGGTGCTCTAAAAAAACCTAGAGGAATTTTTTGGACAATTTTACTGAGCACTGAGCTTTTCCCTAGTTTGGGTCACCTAGATCCCCCAAAACAATGTCAAAATGTGGGGGCTCCCCGAATGCCAAGCCTCGCTATTTTATTGTAGTGACATTGAGACCCATGAACATAAATGTCATACCATGGGACGGAGTCGACTCGACTAATACATGGAGACTACGAGAGGTTGTCAATCCCTTGGAAAACACACTCAACCCATATCTTACTCAATTCTACACGCTACTGCATGTCATACAACAATAGCTATCTACGACACCATAGAAAAATCTCAACAATTCACCAACAAAACGAAGTTCAAAAAACGAGATGAAACTTATAGGATGGGTAGACAACACCTAAAGACACATGTCCATTCCCTCAAATCCCCTTTTGACCACTTGCCAAAATTCTACTTATTATATATATATGGCAAATTTGACCTATCCATTTTCAGCCCCGAATGCACCCTAGTGCTTAGCAATGATGTCCGTACACCCCTCCATTGTATAAAATGCAATTTTGTTATGTAAATCCTAGACTATGAGAAGATTAAGGAGTAGGTGAACAACAACAAAAACACAGTTTTGTTGTAAGGAATCGCAAAGAGATTTCACCTATGAATGCAATGAAGAAGATGGCACTTCAAATAGACACTTCACAAGGGAGTTATGAGCTTGAGAAGAAATCAAGAGAGTACATAGTGCTCTAAGAAACATTCATACCGCTTATTATCCAAAAACACTCCCTTAGGTTTTACAAAAATTGGCTTATATACCTTAGCCAAAGGTTATGGGTTCAAAAATGAGAAACTTTCTAACTCTTTTGCAGCCTAGGAATCTATTGATGTCCAAGTTTATCAAAAAATGAAAGATGACATCATAGGCTCGATATATATAGGCTCCGATGTTAGCTATGTGCTAGCATTGATGAGTATGTGCTCCTCAAGTACCTTCTTCACATTAGTAGCCAATTCAATATTAGACTTCGTTTATAGGATGGACCTCATCGTTTACCTTGCTTTTTCTCCTTCTTAGCCTCAACTATTAAAACTTTTGGTGGAATAGGAGGCACAATCAAACCAGATTCTTCTTCTTTGGGTGTTGTTGACCTTATTTCCCCTTTTGAAGCTCCTACCAAATCCTCTTTCCTTTTTTTCTTTTCTTCCACAATAGCCCCATTGGTTTGAGACCTAGCCATATATGCATACACAAAAAGGAAATCAATAGAATCTTCCCACCCCGTGGTCCAACTTTTTGATGTAGTTTCCCACTTGGCATAGTTGCTGATGTGCAACTTTTTCCTTCGGTACTGTTGTCATAGCATATGGCTAGATATTTTTTTTGCATAACAACCTTCAGTAGTCTTACCTTGGAATTTACTTTCAATCTGTATGCCATAAGTCAGTGCTTTAGCCACACTTGCATGGTCGTCTTGAAGCATCTCTTCCATACTTTTCTTCATGCCACATTTCACAAGCTTGGTATTAATGGGCAAACCTATCTCCCATAAGTGAGTCATGTTGTATTTCAAAAAAATCAAATCTTTACGCTTTGCCTCAGCAAATTCATCATAATCATTCCTGCTGCAATCAAGCCTATCACACCACATGCACTTGCAAGGCCTATTTCTCTCCTATGGTCCTCCTTGCTTTTATCTTGATGTCAAACCTTTCTCCTCAAGCTTGATAGCCTTCACGTAAGGTTCAATTGGTGGCTCATCCATGAATCATTCCTCACGCTTCAAATTCTTCTACTTTGCTTGCACAAGAACACCTTCTTCCTTTTCATCAACACCACTCACCCCAGCCTGTTTATCCCCAATATTTTTTGCCATTTTACCACCATATTGGCTACTTCAATCACTTCCTTCCATCTGACTTCAACCCTAGGTCACCTATTGGATCTTCCAGAAGATTCACCAGGCTCTTTTGTAATTTTTGATCCATAGTCTGCATTAAGAATTCCACCTTCTCAAATTTAGAGTTGTCTGCTCGATTGTAGATAATTGGTCTAACCTCTTCTCAAAGTCTCTCTACAATTTTGGTGTAGAAAGGCCTTTATTGCATTGTTGCACCCACTTCAGAAAGGTCTTCTTATAACACGTTCTTTGTCTTCAAGAAAATATTCACCCTTTAGAGCTTGTTTAGAAGTTGCCCATGTAGTGCCATGCGCTATCCAAATTTCATCAATTTGTCCCTACAATTCAGGCATTACAATTAACGCAAAGTTTTCCATTGTAGCTCATTCATCTTTCCCCTTGTCTTCCATGGCTTGCTCATAAATTTTGCAAAACTTGGAAGTATCACGGCCTTCAAACCGCCCTAATTTATTCGTTCTACCTGTCTGGCTTCATGAATCTGGGGTTCCATTTCCCTAGCTATACTTTTATTCATCATCTACTGATAGTGCAAATGTTGTTGATGCATAAGTGCAATGTTGCTACATCACCTACTGCATCCAATTATCTTAGGATGTAGACATGGCTACATCCATCCACCCCCGTCAATTTTGCATCGGGTTCACCAAAAATGTCAAAGTGCACTATGTTCCAGGGAGACTGAGAAGGCACTAGGCCTCTAGCTATGGACGGAGAATAGTATAGGCTAAAACCAAGATTATAGGGTGCAAATAATGTTTATTTGGTGCTAATAAGGGAATATCATGGATTTTAGAGAGTAACATGAGATTTAGAACACGAATTAAAGCTAATAGCAAGAGAAAACAAGAAATCAACACATATTTTCTCTCTTTTTCTTTTACCAAAAAGGGGTTTGGCTCTTATTCCCAATTCTCACACACAATGGGCGGCCATCATTGGGTTATATATTGAACAAAGCATTGCCGAGCATCATAGTTGGCTTACATGTTGACCAAGGCATCGCCAAGCTCAGCATCTTTAGCATATCACACAACCAATCTGCTCCAAGAGACAACATTTGCACATTAAGCTCCTCGAGCACTTTTTGTGCTCTCCAAAGTGCAACACATTTGGCATACTTATTGACCAAAGTAGTGCCAAGCAAGGCACTTGCCATGCATATCAACCAAAGCATTGCCAAATACAGCATTTGGCAAACATATCAATCAAAGCATTCTTAAACCTACCTTCCACATCACTCATTGCACTTCCCTAGTGTACTGAAGCCCAAAAGTGGAGGTAGCTGCTTCGATCATAACTTGATCAAGTAATATCTGCTTTGAGAACTACATAACACATGTTGCAGCCCGTGCTAAACACTAGCAACTAGAATCCTACAAAGCTAAAGTCAATCAACCAACACACTTCTCGAGACTGTTCCAAAAAATTCCAGATCAAGTATTAAAGTGATCATAACTTCCACGTTTGAGGTCCGATCAGCAAACTGTTTAAGATAGACTAGGAGAGCACTTTGAACACTACATAATTTAGCCACAAACTTGTATTTTGGCAACATCCATTCATCCTAGATCATCGGTATCAAACTCAACATATTGATCCCAAAATTCACATTTAGCAGACATTCTGATGGTGTGATGTCATAAAAAATTGCTAGCTTAAAACATGAAGTAAGAAAAACCCCATAATGCATGAAAATCTTGGTATTTCACCCCATGTTGATGAGATAGCATGATAATGTAATCGGTGATGGGAAGAGGATAGTTGTCTCTAATGGTTGCCGTGTTCACCTTTTTGAGGTTGACACACACCCTTAGTTTCCCATTTTTTCGGTATTACCACACTTAGAGATACCCAATCTATGTGTTCAATCTCATAGATGAACTTGGCTTCCTTGAGCATTTCAATCTCCTCCTTGATTTTCTTAGCAAAGGTCTCATTGTAAGTGTAGGGTCTTTGTTTGCTTAGCTTGGCACCATCTCTCATATGTATTGTATGCTAATAAATGTCACAATCCACCCCCTTGAGATTTTGGTATGACCATGCAAAGACATCCCTATATTCCTTTAAATTTCCAGTTAAAATTTCTTCTTCTTCATCATAAGACAAATCAGTTGCACTATATGCAAGTTTTGGCTCTTCCCCAGGTTCTGCTAAGTCGATCTTCTTGGTGTTCTCCGGTCCTTCATAAGATTTTTGCTTGTCTCATTTGTCTCATGGGTTGATCTTTCTATCCTGCAAGATGTACTTCTTATATTGGGATGAAACATTCATATTCTCATTGCCTTTGTCACTTTCTCACTCCATTTTTGTGCTCCATACCTTTTTATGGTCCATTCAACTCCTGATAATTATCTCTCCTCTCCGTTTTTGTTATGGTAGGTTCTCTTTTCCCTGGTTTGTTTTTCTTTTGTGCTTTTTGTTTTGTTTTAGATTGTTGGCTCAAGTTTTTCTCTTTGTCTAAGATGAGATATTTGCTTGTCATCGTGTCCTTAATACATTTGTCATTATTAATCGTCATCAAAAAATTATATACCCCTCTTATCGCCTATGATGTTGATTGGAAAACTCAAAGTATTTTTTTCTCCTCCCCGTAGAAATAGCTTTGATCTTATGTGCTCTTTCTCAAAACCAAACTCTTTGGTAGTAAGAATTATCTCTTCTAGTTCCTATGTAGCATCATAATAATGGTTAGAGAAAACTTGATGACCGTCAAGTTGCACAATGGTTACCATTTGAGGAGGAATAATTTCATACTGCTCTTCATCACAAAATATGGTGGGTGTGGACTCATTGACATAAATTTCCATGGTTACTAACATTTGAGTCCAGACAAATGGATCAAAAAGATGTTTAGTTAAAGGCTTTGGCACGTAGTCTGCATCATTTATATCTTGATTTAAGATACAGTATTCTTTCTTTAAACTCCCATTCTCCAAATTTCTACACATCCAAATAGGAGTATCTTTGTTTATCCATGATGGAAACTTAGTTCAACTGGGGTCGCAAAATCAAATTCATTGATGGGTGTTTTTAGGACATCCTTGTGAGAATGATCTTTTAAATTCACCCTTGTAACTAATTTTACTTGTTTCAGATATAGGTAGTCATATTCCCAATCCTGGATTCATTGAACTTGCCTCATAAAAGGTCATCCCAAAATGATTTCATAGTTCAATTTCTTTCCAAAATCTACAATGGCAAAAGTCTGTTGGTAGTCAATCTTGCAAGAGCTGACTACCACATTTTCTAATAATCCCATTGATGATTCAATGTGACCATCTACTAGTTATAATTTCATTCTTGATTGTCTTATTGTTGGTCTACCCTTGGCTTACCATATGGCTTCGGTATCTATGTCAATGTCAACCCCATTGTTGAGTATTGCCATGGTTTTGGCCTTATTATACTCCACAAGGAGTGTGGTATTCCCTTCGCAATAATCTCCTACCTTGTTCATTAGAACAAATCGTTATCATGGGTTTCTTCATGTTTGACCTCTTTGTTTTTTTCCATTGTCAATCCTGTAAATCCCACTTTTTCCAATGTGTTTTCCAAATCTTGCCATAAGTATGTTTTGATCTTCAATAATTCACCCAATGTGATAGTACACTTGTGGATGGGTGTTGACATTATTGACTGAAGATTTTCCACTTCTAAGGTTTGCTTTGCTCAACTCAATTTTGTGGTTTTACACTCCAAAGATTTTTCTTTGTTCTCACCTAGGCATGAGGATAGAGTTTTGAATGTTTTGTGGATGTAGAGAGGCTTGACCATTCTGATCCCCAATCTCCATACAAAGATTGTCCATCCAATTCTATAGGTGGATGGTCTAGCCATACTTGTTCAATTGGAGCCAAGTTAAGGTTAGGCTTCCATCATTAACCTCTCTTACTTTTTCCCATTTGTGCCCAGGCCAATCTTCCTCCACTAGGGGAATTCTTTTGAACCCTTCTTCACTATCCAAAATTATTGTTTCAGATTCCTCTTTTTCAACTAAAGATTCTTGTGGTTCTTTAGTGTCTCTTATCTCCATTAGTCTCAATTTTGTTTCCACTTTTGTAGGATTTTTAATTCTTTTAACTTTTGGTTTTGTGCTTCAAGCATTGTTTGTATGATTCTCACATGATAGGCTTCCAGTTTTGTTGCTTCCATATTAAGAGTTGGATAATTCTTCCATTTGGTTTCCATGGTTTGACCTGCTTTTAATCATGCTTGGAATGCTTCCAAGGTTGCATTGATGGGCTCATAGATTTTTATCCACAAGTATTGAACCACCTAATTTTGGTTTGGGTTCTTTGAACTTTATCACAGTTGATTTTGTTCTTTCTTGAAACAATCTTTGAGCTTTTTCCTCAATTTTCTTTCTTTATTTTTGTTTCCTAAGCTTATAATGCTATAATGTTGATGTCTTGAGATGATTTTTTACTACTTTTTTACTCATTTGCACTGTTTTGTTTGTGCTTTTTGGCTTGTGCCATTGTAACTACTTTGACTCGAACTATTGATTCACTATTAGAGGAGCTAACTAGCAAGACGTTGACTATGTTTATTGCCATTTTCCCTTTGTTTGTTGGGTTCCTAGGACAATTATTGAGATAATGACCACCTTTCTTGCCACATTGCATGCAGTAAGCTTTCATTGGCTTGGCATTTTTTCATGTTCTAGGAAATCATTTTTGCAATGAGCATCTGATCCATAGTTATGAAAATTTTCCAATCTCGATTTAGGCATAGGTTTCATCATGAGTGGCCTCACCCCTTGGATTGTAATCAAGTACATAGGTTTTTATTGTGGGTGTGTATGATAAATTTGTTCAACCACAAGACGTTGTGGTTGGTTATATCAATCTTCTTTTTTTACCACACTAGAAGAACTTGCATCATTGTATGGTGTAATTGACATTAAGGCTTGCTCATCCACCTATCCCTTAGGATGCACATACTTGACTGGTATTGCATTATTTCCTAGTAGTGGTGGTTGTTGATCTAATAGGGGTTGTGGTTGCTTCATAGTCATAGGTGACTTTTGCCATTGCCCTATGTTAGGTAAATACCAATACATAGGTTGTCCATGTGGTCTCACTGGCACATACTAAACATTTTCATCATACTATGGTCGATAATAACATTCATTTGTCTCATGATTTGTCCAGTTTTCTTCAATAGCACACCATTTAGATGGCCTTATCGATCTCATGGGTTGCCCTTGTGGTGCACCTTGTCCTAGCCCTCTCACTGGAATTCTTTGCCTGTTGCTCATTGTTTTAGTCATCCACTTGATCATGTTCTCTGTAGAATTTAGAGGGGCTACCACAGTTGGTCCTACTTCTGTTGGCACAATAGGTATATTCCTCTCACTTTGAGTGTCTCTTAGAGTGCCTTCTTTGATAAATATTTTGCAATTATCTCTCAAGTCTACTACATCAAGAATGCACGCTTCCAAGGTTGCATGTCTTTTGCTATAAATCATTGCATTCAACTCTTTCTTGAGTAGACCTTCAATAAATAATGAAACAAGTCTCTCCTCGACTAAAATTTTCAACTCAGGGCATTTGTCAATGTATTGTTTCATTCTACTCACACAATCTCTCACAAATTCTCCTCATATCTTTTTAAAATTATAGATTTTTCCTATCGTGCTATGTCTCATTTCCACTTTTGAAAAAGCAACAATAAATCTCTTAGGCATTGTTGTTAATTCTGTAATTGCTCCAAGAGGTATAGTTTGAAACCAAATTAAATTCTTACTCTCTAAGGTCATTCCAAATCCCTCAAATTGAGTATGGAAATTAGAAATCCTCGCTGCTCTTAGCGCTTGCCTGAAGCTCGCTAAAAGGTCATATGGATCTCCTGATCCATTGTATTTTTTGACCCATTTTTGAATTCTACTGGTCTGACTCTTTGACTGGCTAGTGGTCTTCCATGTAAGGCTTCAAATTGGTTGCTAGGTAGTGGTGACTCATGTAACCCTTTATCGGCTCTAATGTCACCCAATTTTCCTTCTTTTAAGGTGGCTTTCACTCCTCTCACTCAGTTTTTTCCCCCTAAGGTGAGCTGCATGGGTTGCCCTACCCATTGATTGCCATACTACCAAACAATCTTTCGGTTGACGTGAATTTTCCATTGAGCTTATGGCCTTTGGCCTACACTGACAATTGATGTGTGAAACGTCTCTATACGATCATCAGTCCAGTCATCATATGAGCATGTGAGGGCATAGGGTCTAGCACACTTTGCATGATGAGTTGCACAAGTGTCCAAAATAGCCTTTCATATTTCTAACAGCCACATGTGGCCACTTGGTTGATTCCTTGACCTTTCAAAGAGGTGATATGTGACCCTTGAGAGGTGCACCTAGCCACTTGCTACCACTACATTAAGTACCTTCATTTTGTACACTTGAAGGGTTTTTGTATGCTTGTTAATCCCCCTTAATCCTTTCAAATGATATTAGAGCTTTGGTCATTAGGGTGCAATTGAGCTTCATCTTTACTCTATCTACTATGATCTTTCTCAAATTCCTGATTAGCACTTAATTAACTAGTGTGAGCAAGTTCTTGAGTTGGTCTCTTAAGCCACTACCCTCCTAGTTGATTAGGAGCTCAATTAGTGTTGGTTAATTTCATTTAGGATCTTCAATAAGCTCATGAGATAAGCATTTCTTAATCTTCTCATTAGTGTGTATAAACCTCCTTCTCATGAGCTCATTAATTGAAGCATATTCCAAGTGGTGGCATCTTCTCAGATTAAGTGTCTGCAATTCATAAGCACAAAAATTCATAGCATCTTTGGTCATCTTTTTTTTTTTTGGTGGTATAACAGTGGTGATTCCTACTACCAATGCCTTTTCAATTATTGCAAAAAATTGGGTTAGCACATCAAGGTATTTCTTGTCAACAGGAATTGCAACATATCAAATCGATAAAAATATATATCACATGCATTGAAGAGTTGGGGATCGATAGTAGTAGCTACACCTGTAGTCGCATGGAAACAAGAAGAGGGTTATGGACCTACTTCTCGACCTTGTAAGACAATCACTAACAAGAAAATCAAGTCAAAGATCGCACTACTTGAAGACAATCCAAACTACAAAGCTAACACTCACCGAATCTAGGTCAAATGCACTCGAACCGTCATGAAACTCATAAGGTACACTCTCCTTGACTTGAGATCAATATCTTATGGACTGTAACTGGATAACCCACCTCTAACTACCCCTTGTGACAATCGCGTATAAAGACAGGCAGCAAAATAAAAGTTACCATTTTTTGTAGTGTATGGTCCTAACATGTAGTCCTACTCACCGTGAACCCATAGGTACAAATAAGTTACCAAAACGGACACCCAGTTTGCAAGAAAACTCACCCAAAATCTTGTAGGCGCTCTCTTCGCGTCGTAGTATAAATCACACATTGTTGGGGTCGGAAGGAAGCCCTTGCAGTTGCCAACACACTGGTAGTGTCGCTTCAGCAATGGGCCTTCCTTAGCGTGTGTAGCAAAGAGATCGAGTCTCTCTCTCTCTCTCTCTCTCTCTCTCTCTCTCTCTCTCTCTCTCTCTCTCTCTCTCTCTCTCTCTCTCTCTCATACTCCACGCACAGAGATAAGACCGATTTGATTAATTCCCAAAATTTTGGTTTAGGTTACAAAAGTTGAATTATATACATGCCTCCATAGAGGCTTGTTCCCACAAGGGTTATGGGCAGCTCAAATATTACAAAGGTATCATTTCACTTCACAAAATAGTAGTACAATGTATTGGGAAACTTCTCCTGTATCCAACCATCAACACTCCCCCCTTCCACGTCCATGTTGTCCTTGACATGACTGGTCTTACTTTAGTAAGACCTGCTCTTGTGTCAGTGGAATCCTGGTGGTTTTAACAGCTTTAGGTACGATTCGTACCGGATGTTCCCCAAAGTGACTGTTGGGCCAAAGATCCTGCTATCATAAGTAAAGAATCCCGAGTAGAAAGCTTCTTCAAAGGCTTTCATGTGATAGCTGGGCAGAAACATTATTCTCAGATACAGCAGATGTAAAACTTTTGGAGATGGTTGTGTTGATAGATCATATGTCATTGCAGTGACAGTGTCACCTGTTGATAGGAGTGTGGAATCCGTTGCTTTTGTAGGTGCGAACACTTCAAAACAAGCCAGCACTATTTTGCAGATTTTTTTGATCATGACATACGTCAAATCCGGAGAGCCTGTGAAGATCTGCATGGTGCCCTTTAGGGTTTTCACCATATAAGAGACAAATATTCTCTCGCCGGATTTGTGTGCAGGCATAGACGAGCAGTTCAGCTAGTTAGGATGTGCCTTTAGGATTGATTCTGAATGATTTGCCCACGTGCGAACACGAGGGACAGGGCAAAATAGGAGGTCATCTCTGATTATCTGTGGAGCCTCCACCAAGTATTTCAAATAAACTGGGTACTTTAGGAGCTAAGCTTTTCTCCACCTTGGTTGTGAGTCCACTATTCTACCTATATCCTCTTTCTTCATGGCATCTCCTTCATAGATTGGCTCCGTGGCTTCCTCTTCGACTCTTTTTCTAATTAGTATTACCTCGTACTTTAGAAGAGCATATGGGAGTGTGGGTTGCATCCATTCGTGCCTAAGTACATTTGTGGCCATCATTTGGACTCCTACTGAATGGATCATTCTTGATTCCCATTCCAAGGCTACCTTGTGGTCTTCTGTTGTAGTCTTCTCTATCAAAAGCTACAGTCATGTTTCCTCCTCTTTTGTTAGTGTGTGTGTTTTGTCTTCCTTGTTTCCTTCTGTTCTTACTTGTGTTTAATATGTTCAGCTCCTTCAAGGATTTCCATGGGCTCATCTCTAGCATTTGTTTCTATCTGACTATGCCCTGTTTCTGTCCTTAATGGTGTTATTTTGTTTTACAAGTCAGCAATCTATCTTTTTGCCAATGTGTCTTGCTGAGTTGCTTTCTCAGCCATGTCAACCATTTGATTTGCAATGTTTCCAGGTGCAGTTGAATTTCTTAATGTTCTGTTCTCATTCTTTCCTCGATGGCTAACGATCCTTCTACCATATGCATCCTTTCTCTTTGCTCTAGCCGCAGTTCCTTCGGTAGTGCGGTGATTTGTGCCTCCAGTGCTTGTATGACTTGAGAGTCTGCACCTGCACCTGCTCTTTTGATCTTAGGTGTTGCCTTTAGTCTTTTGATTGTTTTATCCTAGAGCTCTAACTTTTCCTTTAGCTCTAGGACTTCATCCTTTTCTACTTCCAAGTCATTTAAGGCCTGATCTTTTTGCTCTTGGAGAGTCGTAACTGCGCTCTTTGCTTCTGTCATCTCTAGCAGGAGAGTGTCTCGTTTTCCTTCAGCTTCCTTTAGTGTTGCAGTAAGAGTATCCAGCTCTTTGTCTGCTTCTTCAACCTTCATGTGGGTATCTTGTACCAAATTTGATAGATTTTCATGTTCGATTTGCATGTTGTCATCCCTGGTATGCAGCATGCTATTCTCTTCAGCAATGGCAAGAGACCGCGTCCTAACTCTATCTAGTATCTGATAAGCGGCTCTTATGTTGTCCTCCGTTGTTGCGACCAGGTTTCGAGCTGTTCATCTATTAATTGGACCAGCCAATGGAACCTGATAACCCATACTAATTAGCACTCTTGCCTGTGGTGCTTCGAATGGGTGGGCCAAGGATGTCCATTGAGGCACCGTGGGGACTTGAACCATCCCTGGCACTTCAGGTTGTGGTGAGTATGTGTTTGGAGTTCTTTGTCGATATCCATGGTCTTCCTTCCTGTTTTCTTCTCTTTCTTTGTTTCTTGAGGGCTCTTGGCTTTCTTCTTCTTTCCTTGCAGCCCATGGTGGGTTTGGAGTACCATATACCACTATGGAAGCTTCCACCATAGTATATCCAGCTTGGATGAGATCTTCATAAGTGTTTTTATCATCCTGTTCCTTATCTCCATGTGTAGATGTTGCCTCATCTATTATTTTTCGTGAAAACTGAGGTTCAGATGTAGCTGGTGATAGCCGTTTTTCGGCTCTCCGTAATTGCCATAGTGAGTTAACCCACCATACCAAAATCATCCAAACACTGTGGCTATCCCTACCATTTCACTGTGCATAGGCGTGTGTGAGTTAGAGGACTTTCCCAATATTTTCCTTAAAAACCCTCAATTAGCTAGTCACAAGGCTAGTTGAGCCAAAAAAAAATTATAAATTTTTTTTAAAAAAATGTATATTATGGCCTCATTGTGTGTAAATATTTCATTGTATATAGGGCCTAAATATAAGGATTTTTCATAATTATTGTGGTATTTTTTAAATATTTATACTTAGGTGTGTGTTATTTATGTTGTGTACATTGACTCACCATTACCACCATTTTGCATACTCTTTATTCCATATAAAAATAATTTCATGCAAGCTTCTCTTATTTTTGGTGTAACTCCATTCCAACAAAAATCCAAAAAAGCTTTTGCCTCAAATTTTTTCATACTTTCCTTAGCTACGAGCTGTGAGCTATGATTTTATTGGTGGACCCCAGTTTGCCCATGCCATGCAGCCACACTCCTCTTCCACTTTATCATTTTCCTCTTTCACACACACTTCTCCACTCATCATCCCCACCACCCTACTCACCTTCTTCTCAACCTTGAAGAATAAGAGAAACCACGGTGAACTCATGTCTCCTACACACACTTCCATTCCAAAATTGACCACCTAGTCTCATTTTTCCTCATCCATATTACCCATATCTATCAAAAAAACCACAAAATTCAGCCTCTTCTCTTTAAAGACAGCATCATGGTGATTGATTACTCATGTTCACTTACCTTGGCTCCCAAGGAAGGTCAAGAGTGGAGAAAAAACGTACCGTCAAAGCTAGTGGACCATCAACAAGCGTCAAAATTGACCCTACTCAAAACACTTGGAGCATCAACATTGTAAGAAATCCATATTTTCTTACCTATTAAGAGTTTTTTCTTCCTTATTTGTATCCTACTTGGATACTCCCATTGTAAATATCCAATTCCATTTGTAAATCAATAAAAATACTAACTCTACTAATTTACTAACACTAACCTACTATGAAAAGTCCTATCACCTCCACTTCTCTCCTCTCTCTCTTCTTCATCTATCCACACCAACTTCTTGATAATTACAAGCAAAAGAAATTAGATAAGTGCTGAAAATCTAACCCAACCATGGTTAGAGGAGTAACCCTGGCCCTCAAACTTGCTATAAAAGGCGGGTGTAGCTAGCACAAAAGGGGGAGTCATAAGCAAGAGCACTATGCTATAGTTTGAGAAGCCAAGCTCAACCTCTCTAGAAGGAGCTCTTGAGTGGAAGCTCATTGTCTTATGCATGTGCATGTGTTGTAATAGGGGTGATTAGTAAGGGAATGCTATGCCATTGTAAGAGAGAGTGATCATTCAATTGAGAGTAGGGAATCTATCATTTCTCCTACTAGTGTAAGCCCAACATTTGTTGAATCAAGGAGGGTGGATTTGGACTAAGCTTGGATACTTTGTCTCTCTTCCAATGTGAAGTAATGGACAACAATGATGTGTAAGTGTCTTAGTGTTTTTTTTTAAGTTCTTGATAGCTTGTCTCTGGGTGTTGTCATCAATTTAGCCATAAATCCCACATACTGTAAGAGGGCGACAGGGTGGAGAGGACTCCCCTGGCCTTAAGACAGTGATTGGGGTGGCTTTTCTTGTGATGTGTTGTGGTATAATTTACTCAAGCTATATTGAACAAATACTAATCTCACTTTGATTGGTCATGACAGATTTGTAAGAAGGTATTAATGCAACCAGCATCCCCTCCCCCTTCTCTCTCTTTCTTACATATATATTTATGTTTGCTTGATCACCGCCGATACATTTTAAAGAAGCTCTCTCTCTCTCTCTCTCTCTCTCTCTCTCTCTCTCTCTCTCTCTCTCTACGCGTCCTAGTTCACATCCAAAACAAGGTGGTGCCCCAAATTTGTGTAGGGTTAGGTTGCGGGTTCGTGTGTGTGTTGTTGTTTTTTCCAACCCCAACCCAATTGAGCAGCACGGGAGCCTAGAAGAGTGCTTCGAGGCCACTCTTCTTGTTGCCCGCCCCGGACCGCCTCAAATTGGTGCCCCCATGGAGGACGGCTTGTGTATTTTTGTGTAGGATCAACCTTTTAGCATAGTCAAGAAGTTTGCATGAATCACGAGAATTTGTATGATCCCTTCATTCCCATTGCAAGGCAAAAGGTACACATAATTGTTAGTACTAAGTTGCAATTTCAACGTGTAATTCGTAGAATTTTAGGTCCTCTTAGGTTGGCAGAGATAAACGTATCAGTAAATCCTTTTATTTTGCCTCTCATTAGGTACGACCTTAGTTTGGACGTCTATATTTTTGTTTTGTTTTAAGAATTAGGTCATGCATAGACCATGGATAATGGCCCAGGAATAGAGGTTTTTCCCTTTCATTTCAATCCACACATTAGAGTAAACATTGCAATTAGTAGAAAAATCCATTTTCAACAACGTATGGTGTTCATGTTTGGTGCCCAAAGAGTAGGATAAATTCTCGCGTCACCAAACCCTGTCATTCTACCTCTTATTGATTATCATAGGTCATTTAACGTGAATATTTTTATTTTGTTATAGAATATATTGCAATTTAGAAAATATTATTGTGTAAATCTTTTAAAGAAAGAAAAAACAAAAACGCGTCACTTTGAAATCAATTCAATGGAGATCCAACGCCAAATGTCTGGATATCCTCTTTTCTTTGGAGAGCCTGGAGAGGATGCAAAATTATTTTTAGCGAATTTCAAGATGTCTTGCCGTATCAAGAGGATAGTAACTGATCAAGAACGTGTATAAATGTTTGAGGTGGTCCTTAGGAAAGATGCTAGCACTTGGTTTGACTCTTTGCCTGAGGAAGTTAAGGGGAATTACACAGAAGTTTTGAATCGTTTCAAGAAATACTTCTTTGATCCCCAAAACACTCAAAAACTATGGCAAGACATTGTTTCTCATAAGCAAAAAGACTTAGACGACTACTACTTGTACAAGCAAGAGTTTCTACGTCTTTGGGCTCTATGGATATGAAATGTTGTTAACCCTGGTGATGGTGCAGAATTTCTAAAGAAGGAGAGGTTCATATCCGGACTCTTTCCTATCCTTAAGGTAAAAGTTGAGGCCGGTGCACCTGCTACCTTTGATGCAGCTAAAACTAGGGCTGCTGAGAAATATAGGAAACTCGAGTGCTTAAGGGGGGAGGTTCCAATAGAATGTCTTAGACCCTAAGGTAAGTCACAAGCATCAACATCTAGGGAGCTTCTTGAGGTAACAACGGAAGTGATTGAGAAGTTAAATGAATCTTTAAGCAGCTTGTCAATTCACCTTGCACAAGCTGTAGGTCAAAGGGACAAGCAAAGAAGTTTGAAGAGCGAGATTCACGACCTAGGAGAGTCTTGCAATGTTGGAATTGCGGTGAATCTGGACATGGGATGTATAATTGTCCTTGGCCCCGTGGGGACCCAGGGAGACCTAACTTGAATTACTCAGTGATGAATGCAGGTGAAGGAACTGGTCAACAACCAAGGCTTCTACAAAGACCAAATGGACCAAGACCACCTCCACAAGGAGTGGAAGGAGCTCCACCTTTGCTAGACCCAAATGTGCATGTGGTAGAGGTGACAAATTTAAAAGAGGTTGACATGGAAGCAAATGGCATTAAGCATGGCCGTGGAAAAGGGAAGGAGAAAGAAGGAGTCACGTCACAAAGTGATCATGGATGAGAAAAGAAGGCAAAGGAGACCAAGGAAACCAAGAGGACTCGACGTCGTATCAACCTCCAAGACTTCCCTCTTGGATATGGTATGGCTCCATACAACTTGTTGGAAGACATGAGAGGTAAGGGTCATGATATCTCATGGCCTCAGTTTCTTGCATTATGCCCACAAGTTAGGAGGGATTTAACAAAGGCAGTTAGCACTAGGAGAAAGGTAAATGAGAGTGTGTCTGTTGTAAAAATTGCACACACTCTATCGTACTAATCTTACCTACCCTCCATCACTCAAGTGATGAGGATCAAAGGTGTTTTATGGCATAGGTTTCTGTTTCACTGTACCAAATGTGACATGTGTAGGTCTGAGTCAATGTTTTGACTTTAATGTGCATACTCGTTTGCTAATTGCTCTTGCTCCTTTTTTTTTTTTTTTTTTTTGTGAGTATAAAGCTTTATATGTACATTCCCTAAGATTGGAATTGAGAGGTCAGGGAAAAAGGTTGAGAGGGAAGCAAGTGAATGATGGATGTCCACAAACACTCCCCCCTTCCTTGGGTAGATCATACCGTTTGAAATGAGCTTGTCACCCTTTGAAACCAATTGTTCCAGTTGGTAATAGGTGAGGATTTTTTCCAGTAGTTTTCTATTACCCTAGGTGCCTTGTCAAGTTGCAAGGGTGGTAAGGTACTCTCCCAGGATCGAACTTGAAGTGGTTCATCAGGTGATTCTTGAACACTAGGAGGTGTGGATTCTTTTGTAGCTTCATTGAGGTCCACTACTATAGATGGAGGCGGTGTAGAAGCTTTTACCTCTATGGATGTATTACATGAGGAGCTAAAAGCTTCATGGGACTCCCCCCTTCCTGAACTAGGTGGAACAAATCGTTCTTTCTTTGGTACCCAAACTAGCTCGGGAGCGGGTGGGTAGCAGTCTGTGATTTTTTTCTTTCCACGATCATTGATTCGTTTTGGAGCTACGGGATTGGGCTCACTTGGGTCAGGTGAGAGGTAAGAGCACAATCTACGTTTTGGCACCCAGATTTGATCATTTCCTTGATAGTAGCCTTGGGCTTCCAATAGTCGTTTAGGGATCCATCGCAACATTTTCTTACTTTTCTTGGAGCGAGTGGTACGTTTCTTACAAGGCTTCTGTTTTTTAGCACTAGCTATGGTCACTAAAGAAGCTTTAGGGACCCACTTGTATGTTTTCTTCGTTACATTAGGATGAGTCTTGTCGGAAGCGATATGCATTGCTTGTAGCATATTTAAGGGTATATGCATTTCATCCCCCTCAGGTGTTACCCAGGTCGTCCCCCTATTTCCCCAAGTGTCTATGGTTGATGCTAGGTGGACCCAATCCACATTGTCTGACTCAGTCATCCCAGGTAGGATATCCATATAAGGAGAATCTTTGCCAATGTCTGTATCCTTCTTACAAGTGTAACAATATTGTAGTGGGGCCGAGTGAGCTGTGGTGTCAGAGCGATGATCAATAATGGTTTTACTCCCTAAGGGGTGTACCTTACCAGTCACCAAATCCACTCTAAGGACAGAGTCTTGGAATTGCAAATAGACATGATTTTTAGACCAATCGTGAACCATTTGTGCTTCCCTCATGAATGGTCGTCCTAAAATCATTTCATATGACATAAGGTGTTTAGAGAAATCCATTACAATGAATGTATGTCGTACCTTGTGTCCTAGAACTTTGATCTTAAGATCCTTGAGCATCCCCATAGGTTTGGCTATGGTACCATTTGCCATCTTTACCACAATGTTAGTAACACTGAGGCGGGGTTTTCCCATGGATTCCCAACAATCTTTTGTAACGATGCTAACTCCCGCACCACCATCAAGAATTCCCTTTATAGTTAATCCCTTGGTAGTGATGGGTAGGGTCGCATTAGACTCGTCGCCTTCAAAATACTGCCCTAATTCGTTAATGGGTACCTCAATCACAGACTCGTGTCCATCTAAGTCAAGTGATTGCACATGATTTTCCTCATCAATCATAATCGAGTCAGGCCTATTTGGTTGCGCAAAATGCGGTAATCCCGTTCGTAGCTCTCCGTTAAGGAATGCTCGAAGTGCAAGGAATAACTCAGGATCTCCATACAGCTTTGCTATGATCGTGGTTCGGACCTCAGAAGACATGAAGTCCACTAGTTTGGCAACATTCATTGGCGTTTTGCAGGGTGTAGGTCCTTGACTAAGAACTGGTGAGGATGGAATCTCATATTCCTCAATGGGATCAGGTATTCTTTCGTTAAACATCCTTTCCAACAAGAAGGGTGTATGCTCACTTTCTGATGTCCCGTCCTCACTCCCTTCTTGGATGATACTAGATATGGCTAACGGTCTATGGTTCCTGTGGGGTGGATGAACTTGCGTGGGAAACACTGTGTCATGAATTTTGATATGCATGGGTTCTGGTTCTAGTTTCCTTTGAGTCTCCTCCACTAAACCTCTTAGATGTTTCACCTGCTTAATCTCGTCTACAGGGTTTGGGTACGTCCCAATCTTCTTTTTACGATTCTTCCCTTTTTGCCCCTGCGGTTTATCTTGGGGGTCTTGGATTGGATTTGGAAACACTTGTGGTGTTTTCAGAGGCTCTTTATGGTTTTCTCTTATTCGGTTTTCATTTGGTTCCATGTTACGGTTTTCTTTGTCGGTCTTTCTCTTTGTGGTATTGGTTCTAGTCTCCATTGTCTCGACTGAATCTGAATCATCCTCGAGGTCATTCATATACACGGGGTCATCTCCTGTTCCTATGTTTGTTTTGGAACTTGGCTTTGAATTTTCCGTATTCTGCGACTTCTTCCTTCGTGTCTTCTTTTTCTTTGCTTGGATAATTGACGCGGTATCTCTCTCTTCGAGGATATGGCCTGGCCCTTGAAGCATGGACCGTGTAATCGCATAAGCAGGTGCGACGGGTGGCATTGGCGATGTCACACTAGCAATTTCGACCAAATTCAGGGGTGTGATTTTAGGCGCATTTGGGTTATAGGGGCATTGGGCAATCAAGTGATCTATGCCACAACGATTACATGTGAGTATTGGCATTGCAGACGTGCTCCCTTGATTCACTTGCATCTGTGCAGCATTCTTTTGCAGCCTAATAGGGCACTCCGCTACTCGATGTGGTCCACCACACTCGTAGCATTGAAGAGGTGGCCTCCTAGCCTGGGTGTTGATATTTTGACCTCTGGATGCGAGAGCAGCAGCTTGATAAACCGGCTTGACTTGTCCCCAACAATCTTCCATGTAGTATATAGGACATTCTTCCAATGTATCAAGTCCGTAGGCAATACTAGTGTCTATTTCCTCCTCACAGCCATCTGCATAAGCATTTGATGGCTCGCAACCCACTTGGTTCATAGGGGCGACTCTTGGATGCGAGGGCTGCGGTCCTAGCACAGGAGGTGGTAGCGGTGTAGCTTGTACAACATTTTGAGGTCTAGGGACCATGTGTTGCGGTAGTTGCTCAACAGGTGGAGTAGGCATCAATACAGGAGCTCGAGGCGCATCCGTCCAGGCTACAGGTGGTCTATTTGCCATCATACGTTTGATCATTAAACAATCCTTAGCTTGGTGACCATACCTACCACATGCGCTGCAAGTTCCATTAAATTTTACTCTAAACGTAGGGCACTCACTAGTGCTATGTGGACCTAAGCAAATGGAACACCATTGTTGCTCCCTTCTTGGATACATGTGACTATTTTGAGGGGGTCGATTATCCTTAAGAGACTCTTGGATTGCCTTGGTGAGGTCTGTCAAGAATGTCTCAAATACCTTTGGCTCATTGGCAATGGGCTTTGCAGTCATGGGTTCATACTCAATGGCTTGTGAGCTAGTGGATCTCGTGTCAGTAGACACCCTCATGCCTGTTATCATCAAGTTGTCCTCTAATTGGATTGCATTGGCAGTGACATCTTCCCAGGTTGTGATACCTCTAATCACTAGTCCATTATATATTCCTTCATTCCTCAACCCTCGAATGAATCGATCAAGCAGTTGGTTATTGTTGAAGCGCTCATTTACAGGGCAACGAGAGTTTAAGTGCTTTAGACGACTAATGAAGTCCCTTACTGACTCTCCTTCCTTACGTTCGGCCTTCTGTAGCTGAGATGCTACACCCCAAAGCACACCTTCTCGTATGTACTCCTTTAGAAACAACCTTCGAAGGGTAGGGTAGATTGTTTTCTCGTCCACCCTTAGGGTCCTATACCAATCTCCAGCCTTCCCACTTAATGTCAAGCTTAAGGCATTGCACTTATGTAGTTCATTGCGTTCCCTTAAGGAATCACATACTTGTTCAAACACTTCAATGTGTTTCCTAGCATCTTCGTCCCCATTGAATTTTTGCGTGAGTTTGGCAATTTGTACTGCCTTACTTCTAGGCTCTCTATCAGATGCGTGACGCATATTTTCCGCGATAGATCGACCTATGGTTTGAGCAAACGCTGCCAAGTCACCTATGTGAGGAGGTAGGGCCGGTGGAGGTACTCTTGGAATCATATGTGGGAGAGGAACGGGTGCCGGTCTTGGCATATGTGTGGATGATGCAGGATATGGAACATAACCGGGCATAGGTCCACTCGGATAAGGCTAGGGAGCGGCACTCGAGGAGCATAAGCAAGTGGTACAATTGGAGGTGTGGGGGCCATGTGTGAATAAGGGGCTAGAGGCACATATGGTCGAGGCCCCATATTAGGTACTACGACACTAGGTAGTGGCACTGCGCTAACCGTAGATGTCATCGGTACATTCTCTGTCAGGCTTATCCCTGGAGTGAGCACTGTGTTTTCCTTAATAGAGGATTGAGCCAAGTTAGGAAAGCTAAAGTTTTCGCTCGGAGGCTCAGATTGCATAGAGACCCCAGGTGAAATGACATAAGATGGGTCCATGGGTGTTAACCCTCACGGCACACGGACACCCATCACCTACGATGGACGCGTATTATGTATTTGGTAGAGTCAGGTACCGGGCTTGTCGGACCAATAGGGAAAGGTAGAGTGATCGTCGATGAGAGGCGCACTTTAACTTGGACATTCAAGGGATTAGTTGGTTAAGCATGGGCGCCCAAGTGTGAATGGGGTGAGCTCCTATAAAAGCCAACTAAACCTAATTTTTACTCATTCTCTCATTTGTGCAATTGAAGAGTGCTCTTGCTCCATCTCCATCTTCTTCTTCTTCACCTCCTTGTGTGTGTGTGTGAGAGAGAGAGAGAGAGAGGGAGAGTGTGTGTGCGATCGAGCATTACGAAGGCACGACGGCGGCGAAGCGGTTGAGCGCGGCACGGCTGCAGCTTCTTCTTCATCGCGGCGAGGAATCCACCACGAAGGCGAGCGTAGAGCGGTGAGTGACACACCCTTTGTTTTCTTGAGCTTGCTAGTTTAGGCTTGTTGTGTGCTTGGAGCCGTTTGTGGCTCGCATACGGTGTATTGGCAAGTCCCTTGCTTCGACAGTGTGGCAAGGAGCGCACATTTTTGGCGCCGTTGCCGGGGATATGCCCTACACTAAGCTCGGTTAGCACTTTACGCTTCCTTGTGGTGCAATTTGTATCATAGGAAAGGCAGGGAAGGAGTGTGTGGAGATTTCAATTTCTGTAATTTTCTGCAATTTCTGCGTTTTTTCTGTCACATAATGCCAGCGCTAATAAGTAGAGAGGCTTGAGAGAAACCATACCGAAGCTTTTGGACAAACATTCTTTCCTATAGCAACCAATTTAACCAGACATTCTTTCCTACTTGTCAAACATATGCCGAGTTTCTTGGGGTTAAGCCCCTTGGTTTCGGTCCGTGTTTTCTTTTCATAAGGTAAATAATATATTCCTATGGTCTCGCATATGCAATGATGTATAACTTGAAACTGCAATACTAACTTGTACCATATCTCCGATTGATCTGATTGGTGGAGACATAACATGTTTTGTAGGAGTTCCACCGTTAATTGTACTAGCTTCATGATCACCTTGGGTTCGAGCACGCTTTGGAGCCATTTTTTTTGTACTACATTTATGTTATACACTTAGAACTTTAAATTGGTCAATTTCCCTAGTAGTCTCCATGTTTCCAAAGAGATTCTATAATTTGAACCCTCTTCAACTCGGATTCACACTTAGTGTTGGTCTTCTACATCTAATTTCTATACATCAAATAATTGCTACTTGTAATTAATCAAAAATTAAGTGTGTAAACTACGAGTGAAAGTTTAGGACTGCATTACTTTTATGCATGACATTTCTAATCCAATTCTAACTTCCATTTCTATACTTCAACTAAATCAATTTTTAGTATTATTCAAAATTCTACTTAATCTAATTGACAACAAAATTGTTGAATGATAATTTCATCATGTATAATAAGAATATGATGAGTTCTCTTATGTATTAACTTTCAATTAACTATACATAAATTAATAGTGAAGATGTACTAACTACAGAGAGTAGGTATACTTAGAGAGATTAGAGTAAGAGAAAACATACACACACATCTTCTCTAAAGTTAATTGAATCTTACTAATCCCTTAGAAAGATTAGAGTAAAAGAGAACACACACACATCCTTTTCTAAAGATAATTGAATCTTACTAATCTATTAGAGAAATTAGAGTAAGAGATAGCACACACACACACACATATCCTTCTTTAAGCTAATTGAATCTTACTAATCTATTAGAGAGATTAGAGTAAGAGATAACACACATACACACATATCCTTCTTAAAACTAATTGAATCTTACTAATCTATTAGAGATATTAGAGTAAGAGATAGCGCACACACACACACACACATATCCTTCTTAAAACTAATTGAATCTTACTAATCTATTAGAGAGATTAGAGTAATAGATAGCACACACACACACACATATCCTAAAGTTAATTGAATGCTTAATTAATACGCACCTTATTAGTCCACTAGATTTTTTGCTCTCTTAGTGGTTTGTGGACGCCTTCTCTCTAAGAGAAGTGGCAGCACTTCGTGAGCACTATAGAGGCAATCTCTATGTCTAAAGTGTGAGCATGGATGCTCTATTTATAGCAGAAAAGAAAACATCCAACTTTTTTTCTCTCAAAACATATATATTTTTTTAATTTTTTAATTTTTTATTTCCCAAAAATCATACCCGCGTTTTTGGTACCCTTGTGGTACCCATCAGCTTGACCAATTTGTCATTAGTATCAAAAGATAAGGCCACACAACCCCCCCTCCTTAAGATTAGTCAAGACTAGCCTCTCCTTTTCATGTGACAATGTGTCCCACTTTGTCCTCTCCTATGTGAGTCCAGGTGAGTCCGCATGCCTTCATTTGTCATCCTTGTGTATTCTTTTGTCTTTATAATTATTTTATTTATTTCCTTAATGATAATTTACTTTACATTTTTAAGTTAAACTTTACAGTCTTATAATAACTTTACAGTAGTAAAAGAAAATTCTACAATCAGTAAATAAGTCTTGTAATAAATTAGTTAGTAATTCATATAGCTAAACATGTCAAAATTTTGTAGCATAAGTTTTAAATTCTAGGTTTTCTCAACCTACGATTCATAATTTGAACTCGAATATCTTAAATAATGAGTGATGGTTAAAAAAATTCAAATGCGTAATAGAACTTGTGTGAAATTTGAAAGTAGAGACCTTACACCCCCCCCAATAGCGACATCGCTATTGCTCAAGGAGGGGAGGGGTCTCGCTGTAGAGAGGTGAGCCGATAGGGGTAGTTAAAGGGCAAGGCCAAGGACATCCAAAGGTAAAGTGAAGCCAAGGCAAGAGAGGAGAATTCAAAGGCCCAAGGGGAACTCCGGGCTGCCAAATGGAAGGGACAAAGAACCAAGGTGTACACCATGCAAGTGTTTCCAAAAATCAAATGTGCCAAGTGTTGGCAATGCAAACAAATTTTAAAATAAGCTCTAAGTGAAGGCCACGGGAGGAGAAACTCATCCATTTCTCTTTTTTGGACCTCCTAGAGGCACCCCTATAAAAGGATCTAAATGCGAAAATTTGGGGGCTCTTTTGCGTGAGTGTATGTTAACCCTCACGGCACACGGACACCCATCACCTACGATGGACGCGTATTATGTATTTGGTAGAGTCAGGTACCGGGCTTGTCGGACCAATAGGGAAAGGTAGAGTGATCGTCGATGAGAGGCGCACTTTAACTTGGACATTCAAGGGATTAGTTGGTTAAGCATGGGCGCCCAAGTGTGAATGGGGTGAGCTCCTATAAAAGCCAACTAAACCTAATTTTTACTCATTCTCTCATTTGTGCAATTGAAGAGTGCTCTTGCTCCATCTCCATCTTCTTCTTCTTCACCTCCTTGTGTGTGTGTGTGTGAGAGAGAGAGAGAGGGAGAGTGTGTGTGCGATCGAGCATTACGAAGGCACGACGGCGGCGAAGCGGTTGAGCACGGCACGACTGCAGCTTCTTCTTCATCGCGGCGAGGAATCCACCACGAAGGCGAGCGTAGAGCGGTGAGTGACACACCCTTTGTTTTCTTGAGCTTGCTAGTTTAGGCTTGTTGTGTGCTTGGAGCCGTTTGTGGCTCGCATACGGTGTATTGGCAAGTCCCTTGCTTCGACAGTGCGGCAAGGAGCGCACATTTTTGGCGCCGTTGCCGGGGATATGCCCTACACTAAGCTCGGTTAGCACTTTACGCTTCCTTGTGGTGCAATTTGTATCATAGGAAAGGCAGGGAAGGAGTGTGTGGAGATTTCTGTTTTTTGCGTTTTCTGGATTTGCTGTCAAGTTTCAATTTCTGCTGTTGTCTACGTTTTTTCAATTTCTGCAATTTCTGCGTTTTCAAGTTCGGCGTTTTCAATTTCTGCAATTTTCTGCATTTCTGTCAATTTTCTGCAATTTCTGCGTTTTTTCTGCATTTTCTGCAATTTCTGCGTTTTTTCTGTCAATTTTCTGTAATTTCTGCGTTTTTTCTGCAATTTCTGCATTTTTTTTGCATTTTTTTCAATTTCTGCGTTTTTCTGCATCAACCGAAAAAAAAAATTTAAAAAAAAAAAATTGAAATAAAAAAAGTTTTTTGAAAAAAAAAAAATTTAAAAGGAAAAAAATTTCGGAAATTAAAAACGTGAGCGAGTGGGTGGCGATATTTTTCGAAAATAAAAAACGTGACTCTTAAAACGTACGGGTTGGTTTGTATAAAAGATAGATTGGGATCGGGATCATTTTCCCAAGCCCAAGCCCAAGCCCAAGCCCAAGCCTCAGTCCTCAGTCTTATGATATATACTAGACTCACTCTTATATATATACCCTACTCCCTCAAGAGAGAATGAGAGCATGTGGGACAAGTCCTCCACTCTCCTCCTTTCTCTTCCCACTTGCACCCTTAGACTTTCTAGTTTGGGCCTAGTTCCCTACTGGAAATTGACAGTTTTAGGGATTCCGAGGGCATAGAGTGACCAAATGGAGGGCTGTAAAGCACGGCACGACCCTCTGACCGATACGCTCGTTTCGAGCTATCACACGGCCCATTCCACGACACGCTCTAAAAAATCTAGCAAAAAAACAAACAAAAAACACGCTAAAAACTAGTCACAAGGCCTCCTAGAACAGCTTTTTGACACCTTAGGGTATCAAAAGCACATGCACTTACGCTCTGGGCGAGTGTTAGAACACGAGCATATTGAGGGTGCCTCTGTTCATACGGACACCCATTACCCATCCACGATAAGCTCTAGACCCTCAGCGGGGACACAAGGTAGCACCACCCAAGACCCTAAAATAGCCGCTAGTGATTCCTCCTCCGACTCAGAAATCATGGAAGCATACCCTACCCAAAACACTGAGAGAGAAGGCCATGCACCTCCCGAAGCTCCACAGCCTAGTAGTAGTATGTTTAGCCGTTTCATGGAAACATTAGGTAGAGCTACTCGCTCGGAACCTGATGCAAATGAAGCACACGAAGGGGGTGGGGAAGTGGACTCTCCTTTCACATCGCACGTGGACCCCACACCCCCAAAGAGTGTCCATGTGGATATCCTACCAACTTCTTACCAAGAAGGCCCTGTTGAGCTGCCTCCTTCAGAAGTTCCCTCTAGAGTACCGTTGGTGACAAGTAAAACCACGGGGAGCAACATTGCTTCTACCTCACAAGAAACCGTTAACACGTCGACTCTAGAAGGATTGTTCATTAATGATCATTGGACATACGACCTCCACACTGAGGTGTTGACGGATCTACACTCTGGCCACGCCTACCACGTAGGATGGATAGAGATTGTACAATCCACCTCTAGTGCCACGAGCATCGAAGATCAACAAAAAATGATCTGTAATGTTATCCATGGCATTATTCAATCAGAAAGGCAAAACCGAGGGGTAAATATACTCTCAACTGGCCCCATGAGATTTTTGGATACGAGCAAGGCTCAACAGCCTACTCTATCACAAATGGAGACTCCTCTAATGAGCCCCATGGACCCATCTTACGTCATTTCACCTAGGGTCTCTATGCAATCTGAGCCTCCGAGCGAAAACTTTAGCTTCCCTAACTTGGCTCAACCCTCTATTAAGGAAAACACAGTGCTCACTCCAGGGATAAGCCTGACAGAGAATGTACCGATGACATCTACGGTTAGCGCAGTGCCACTACCTAGTGTCGTAGTACCTAATATGGGGCCTCGACCATATGTGCCTCTAGCCCCTTATGCACACATGGCCCCACACCTCCAATTGTACCACTTGCTTATGCTCCTCGAGTGCCGCTCCCTAGCTCTTATCCGAGTGGACCTATGCCCGGTTATGTTCCATATCCTGCATCATCTACACATATGCCAAGACCGGTACCCGTTTCTCTCCCACATATGATTCCAAGAGTACCTCCACCGGCCCTGCCTCCTCACATAGGTGACTTGGCAGCGTTTGCTCAAACCATAGGTCGATCTATCGCGGAAAATATGCGTCATGCATCTGATAGAGAGCCTAGAAGTAAGGCAGTACAAATTGCCAAACTCATGCAAAAATTCAATGGGGACGAAGATGCTAGAAAACACATTGAAGTGTTTGAACAAGTATGTGATTCCTTAGGGGAACACAACGAACTACATAAGTGCAATGCCTTAAGCTTGACATTAAGTGGGAAGGCTGGAGATTGGTATAGAACCCTAAGGGTGGACGAGAAAACAATCTACCCTACCCTTCGAAGGTTGTTTCTAAAGGAGTACATACGAGAAGGTGTGCTTTGGGGTGTAGCATCTCAGCTACAGAAGGCCGAACGTAAGGAAGGAGAGTCAGTAAGGGACTTCATTAGTCGTCTAAAGCACTTAAACTCTCGCTGCCCTGTAAATGAGCGCTTCAACAATAACCAACTGCTTGATCGATTCATTCGAGGGTTGAGGAATGAAGGAATCTATAATGGACTAGTGATTAGAGGTATCACAACCTGGGAAGATGTCACTGCCAATGCAATCCAATAGAGGACAACTTGATGATAGCAGGCATGAGGGTGTCTACTGACACGAGATCCACTAGCTCACAAGCCATTGAGTATGAACCCATGACTGCAAAGCCCATTGCCAATGAGCCAAAGGTATTTGAGACATTCTTGACAGACCTCACCAAGGCAATCCAAGAGTCTCTTAAGGATAATCGACCCCCTCAAAATAGTCACATGTATCCAAGAAGGGAGCAACAATGGTGTTCCATTTGCTTAGGTCCACATAGCACTAGTGAGTGCCCTACGTTTAGAGTAAAATTTAATGGAACTTGCAACGCATGTGGTAGGTATGGTCACCAAGCTAAGGATTGTTTAATGATCAAACGTATGATGGCAAATAGACCACCTGTAGCCTGGACGGATGCGCCTCGAGCTCCTGTATTGATGCCTACTCCACCTGTTGAGCAACTACCGCAACACATGGTCCCTAGACTCAAAATGTTGTACAAGCTACACCGTTACCACCTCCTGTGCTAGGACCGCAGCCCCCGCATCCAAGAGTCGCCCCTATGAACCAAGTGGGTTGCGAGCCATCTAATGCTTATGCAGATGGTTGTGAGGAGGAAATAGACACTAGTATTGCCTACGGACTTGATACATTGGAAGAATGTCCTATATACTACATGGAAGATTGTTGGGGACAAGTCAAGCCGGTTTATCAAGCTGCTGCTCTCGCATCCAGAGGTCAAAATATCAACACCCAGGCTAGGAGGCCACCTCTTCAATGCTACGAGTGTGGTGGACCACATCGAGTAGCGGAGTGCCCTATTAGGCTGCAAAAGAATGCTGCACAGATGCAAGTGAATCAAGGGAGCACGTCTGCAATGCCAATACTCACATGTAATCGTTGTGGCATAGATCACTTGATTGCCCAATGCCCCTATAACCCAAATGCGCCTAAAATCACACCCCTGAATTTGGTCGAAATTGCTAGTGTGACATCGCCAATACCACCCGTCGCACCCGCTTATGCGATTACACGGTCCATGCTTCAAGGGCCAGGACATATCCTCGAAGAGAGAGATACCGCGTCAGTTATCCAAGCAAAGAAAAAGAAGACACGAAGGAAGAAGTCGCAGAATACGGAAAATTCAAAGCCAAGTTCCAAAACAAACATAGGAACAGGAGATGACCCCGTGTATATGAATGACCTCGAGGATGATTCAGATTCAGTCGAGACAATGGAGACTAGAACCAATACCACAAAGGGAAAGACCGACAAAGAAAACCGTAACATGGAACCAAATGAAAACCGAATAAGAGAAAACCATAAAGAGCCTCTGAAAACACCACAAGTGTTTCCAAATCCAATCCAAGACCCCCAAGATAAATCGCAGGGGCAAAAAGGGAAAAATCGTAAAAAGAAGATTGGGACGTACCCAAACCCAGTAGATGAGATTGAGCAGGTGAAACATCTAAGAGGTTTGGTGGAGGAGACTCAAAGGAAACTAGAACCAGAACCCATGCATATCAAAATTCATGACACAGTGTTTCCCACGCAAGTTCATCCACCCCACATGAACCGTAGACCGTTAGCCATATCTAGTATCATCCAAGAAGGGAGTGAGGACAGGACATCAGAAAGTGAGCATACACCCTTCTTGTTGGAAAGGATGTTTAACGAAGGAATACCTGATCCCATTGAGGAATATGAGATTCCATCCTCACCAGTTCCTAGTCAAGGACCTACACCCTGTAAAACGCCAATGAATGTTGCCAAACTAGTGGACTTCATGTCTTCTGAGGTCCGAACCACGATCATAGCAAAGCTGTATGGAGATCCTGAGTTATTCCTTGCACTTCGAGCATTCCTTAACGGAGAGCTACGAACGGGATTACCACAGTTTGCGCAACCAAATAGGCCTGACTCGATTATGATTGATGAGGAAAATCATGTGCAATCACTTGACTTAGATGAACACAAGTCTGTGATCGAGGTACCCATTAACGAATTAGGGCAGTATTTTGAAGGCGACGAGTCTAATGCGACCCTACCCATCACTACCAAGGGATTAACTATAAAGGGAATTCTTGATGGTGGTGCGGGAGTTAGCATCGTTACAAAAGATTGTTGGGAATCCATAGGAAAACCCCGCCTCAGTGTTACTAACATTGTGGTAAAGATGGCAAATGGTACCATAGCCAAACCTATGGGGATGCTCAAGGATCTTAAGATCAAAGTTCTAGGACACAAGGTACGACATACGTTCATTGTAATGGATTTCTCTAAACACCTTATGTCATATGAAATGATTTTAGGACGACCATTCATGAGGGAAGCACAAATGGTTCACGATTGGTCTAAAAATCATGTCTATTTGCAATTCCAAGACTCTGTCCTTAGAGTGGATTTGGTGACTGGTAAGGTACACCCCTTAGGGAGTAAAACCATTATTGATCATCGCTCTGACACCACAGCTCACTCGGCCCCACTACAATATTGTTACACTTGTAAGAAGGATACAGACATTGGCCAAGATTCTCCTTACATGGATGTGTTACCGGGTATGACGGAATCAGACAATGTAGACTGGGTCCACCTAGCATCAACCATAGACACTTGGGGAAATAGGGGGACGACCTGGGTAACACCTGAGGGGGATGAAATGCCTATACCCTTAAATATGCTACAAGCAATGCATATCGCTTCCGACAAGACTCATCCTAATGTCACGAAAAAAACATACAAGTGGGTCCCTAAAACCTCTGTAGCGACCATAGCTAGTGCTAAAAAACAGAAGCCTTGTAAGAAACGTACCACTCGCTCCAAGAAAAGTAAGAAAATGTTGCGATGGATCCCTAAACGACTATTGGAAGCCCAAGGCTACTATCAAGGAAATGATCAAATCTGGGTGCCAAAACGTAGATTGTGCTCTTACCTATCACCTGACCCAAGTGAGCCCAATCCCGTAGCTCCAAAACGAATCAATGATCATGGAAAGAAAAAAATCACAGAATGCTACACACCTAGTCCAGAGCTAGTTTGGGTACCAAAGAAAGAACGATTTGTTCCACCTACCTCAGGAAGGGGGGAGTCCCATGAAGCTTCTAGCTCCTCATGTAATACATCCATAGAGGTAAAAGCTTCTACACCGCCTCCATCTATAGTAATGGACCTCAATGAAGCTACAAAAGAATCCACACCTCCCAGTGTTCAAGAATCACCTGATGAACCACTTCAAGTTCAACCCTGGGAGAGTACCTTACTACCCTTGCAACTTGACGAGGCACCTAGGGTAATAAAAAACTACTGGCAAAAATCCTCACCTATTACCAACTGGAACAATTGGTTTCAAAGGGTGACAAGCTCATTTCAAACGGTATGATCTACCCAAGGAAGGGGGGAGTGTTTGCTGACAGTCATCATTCATTTGTTTCCCTCTCAACCTTTTTCCATGACCTCTCAATTCCAATCTTAGGGAATGTACATATAAAGCTTTATACTCACAAAAAAAAAGAAAAAACAGAGCAAGAGCAATTAGCAAACGAGTATGCACATTAAAGTCAAAACATTGACTCAGACCTACACATGTCACATTTGGTACAGTGAAACAGAAACTTATGCCATAAAACACCTTTGATCCTCATCACTTGAGTGATGGAGGGTAGGTAAGATTAGTACGATAGGAGTGTTTCTGTTTTAGAGTTGAGTGATTAGCAAAGATCTCTTTTCCCACTGATGTGTCTCCTAGAGGTATTGTTTGTGTTTCATAGTGTGTACAGGAGCGTGTTGCTATTGATAGGATTTGGATCTTCATGGAACCTTCAAATCAAGCGCGACCATCAACACAAACAGGTGTTTCTTGTCCATTAGCATTGCCCTTATCTTTTTGCATCTATGATTGTCTGCCTTGATTGTGATGGGTAGCATAATATTCAGTGCATTTGCTTAGTATCAAACATTTAATTCAATGTAATGTTTTGTCATAATCACTTGTCTAGGTTTAAAAATCAAGCAGTCCGACTAAGCTACTTTGACCAAGCTAGGTGTTAGAGATCTTCTCTTAATACCATGGGGAATGCCTTCCTAATAAGCAATGGTTACTTAGGTTCTTAATCCGATTTAGGCAGCATTGTATGAAATGTACTAGGGCTTTCTAGTGGGCTTAACCCTAGTGACCTTTAGCTTAAGTATTATAAAGGGAGTTTACTAGCCTGGGGAGTGTAACAGTGTTATATGACCCCCCAAAGTTACAAAATTTAAATGATGAAAATGAACAAACAAAAAATCAAAGTGCCACAATGTAAAATTTTAAGCTAGAAAAGAAATCTCGGCTTGATTTGGTACTTCACTCACATGTATAGCCTATGGTACTAGAGCCCTAGAGGTTCCCAGTGTGGGCGCTTTTCCTTGAAAAGCAAAAAACCCAAGGCATACAAAATAAGCACACACATCATAATTGAATCAATGTGAAAAGACCTTGGGGGGTCAAAGAAAAAGTAATCAGTTAGGCGATGATTTCATGAGAAATTCCTTTTATGGTGGCTTAACTACAAGGTTTTCTAGATATAGCCTCTAGTCAGCCCTTGAACATGAATACTTGGCTCTCGCGATTAAACAACTTAATTGACCACAGAAAATTAAGAAGCTTACCCATAGTATTAATATTCGATCTCTAGTGCTTTTCGACCGTCAAATTAGTGACCCCAGACTTGTTTAATTTTTTACCTTTACATCTGTTTATGCATTTGATTACATTGCAATTTAATGTTCATTGCTAACAAATTGTTTGAAATTCTTTTACCAATCAATGTGTCTACCTAAAACTGCATATGCTTTTTAAGAGAACAATTACTGTGCCAATGTTGTTTGATTTTGCAGTGACTGAAGAAGGCTAAGGACATTCATCTCAAATGCTCTTCCACCTCGACGAACCAGCTTCAACTCAATAGCTTCCGAGGACGGAATCTACATCAGGAAGGGGGGCATGTTAACTCTCACGGCACACGGACACCCATCACCTACGATGGACGCGTATTATGTATTTGGTAGAGTCAGGTACCGGGCTTGTCGGACCAATAGGGAAAGGTAGAGTGATCGTCGATGAGAGGCGCACTTTAACTTGGACATTCAAGGGATTAGTTGGTTAAGCATGGGCGCCCAAGTGTGAATGGGGTGAGCTCCTATAAAAGCCAACTAAACCTAATTTTTACTCATTCTCTCATTTGTGCAATTGAAGAGTGCTCTTGCTCCATCTCCATCTTCTTCTTCTTCACCTCCTTGTGTGTGTGTGTGAGAGAGAGAGAGAGAGAGGGAGAGTGTGTGTGCGATCGAGCATTACGAAGGCACGACGGTGGCGAAGCGGTTGAGCGCGGCACGACTGCAGCTTCTTCTTCATCGCGGCGAGGAATCCACCACGAAGGCGAGCGTAGAGCGGTGAGTGACACACCCTTTGTTTTCTTGAGCTTGCTAGTTTAGGCTTGTTGTGTGCTTGGAGCCGTTTGTGGCTCGCATACGGTGTATTGGCAAGTCCCTTGCTTCGACAGTGCGGCAAGGAGCGCACAATGGGGCTCATTAGAGGAGTCTCCATTTGTGATAGAGTAGGCTGTTGAGCCTTGCTCGTATCCAGAAATCTCATGGGGCCATTTGAGAGTATATTTACCCCTCGGTTTTGCCTTTCTGATTGAATAATGCCATGGATAACATTACAGATCATTTTCTGTTGATCTTCGATGCTCGTGGCACTAGAGGTGGATTGTACAATCTCTATCCATCCTACATGGTAGGCGTGGCCAGAGTGTAGATCCGTCAACACCTCAGTGTGGAGGTCGTATGTCCAATGATCATTAATGAACAATCCTTCTAGATTCGACGTGTTAATGGTTTCTTGTGAGGTAGAAGCAATGTTGCTCCCCGTGGTTTTACTTGCCACCAACGGTACTCTAGAGGGAACTTCTGAAGGAGGCAGCTCAACAGGGCCTTCTTGGTAAGAAGTTGGCAGGATATCCACATGGACACTCTTTGGGGGTGTGGGGTCCACGTGCGATGTGAAAGGAGAGTCCACTTCCCCACCCCCTTCGTGTGCTTCATTTGCATCAGGTTCCGAGCGAGTAGCTCTACCTAATGTTTCCATGAAACGGCTAAACATACTAGTACTAGGCTGTGGAGCTTCGGGAGGTGCATGGCCTTCTCTCTCAGTGTTTTGGGTAGGGTATGCTTCCATGATTTCTGAGTCGGAGGAGGAATCACTAGCGGCTATTTTAGGGTCTTGGGTGGTGCTACCTTGTGTCCCCGCTGAGGGTCTAGAGCTTATCGTGGATGGGTAATGGGTGTCCGTATGAACAGAGGCACTCTCAATATGCTCGTGTTATAGCACCCGCCCAGAGCGTAAGTGCATGTGCTTTTGATACCCTAAGGTGTCAAAAAGCTGCTCTAGGAGGCCTTGTGACTAGTTTTTAGCGTGTTTTTTGTTTGTTTTTTTGCTAGATTTTTTAGAGCGTGTCGTGGAATGGGCCGTGTGATAGCTCGAAACGAGCGTATCAGTCGGAGGGTCGTGCCGTGCTTTACAGCCCTCCGTTTGGTCACTCTATGCCCTCGGAATCCCTAAAACTGTCAATTTCCAGTAGGGAACTAGGCCCAAACTAGAAAGTCTAAGGGTGCAAGTGGGACGAGAAAGGAGGAGAGTGGAGGACTTGTCCCACATGCTCTCATTCTCTCTTGAGGGAGTAGGGTATATATATAAGAGTGAGTCTAATATATATCATAAGATTGAGGACTGGGGCTTGGGCTTGGGCTTGGGCTTGGGAAAATGATCCCGATCCCGATCTATCTTTTATACAAACCAACCCGTCCGTTTTAAGAGTCTTTTATACAAACCAACCCGTCCGTTTTAAGAGTCACGTTTTTTATTTTCGAAAAATTTAGCCGCCCGCCCGCTCGCTCGCGTTTTTTATTTCCGCATTCCGGATTTTTTATTTCCGGATTTTTTTTTTTGGGAGAAAAAATTAAAAACTTTTTTTTTTTCTGCAGAAAATACAGAAATTGAAAACGCAGGTATGCAAAAAATGCAGAAAACGCAGATATGCAGAAAATTGAAAAACGCAGAAATGCAGAAATTGCGGAAAATTGCAGAAAATTACAGAAATTGCAGAAAAAACGCAGAAATTGCAGAAATTGCAGAAAAAACGCAGAAATTGCAAAAAATGCAGAAATTGAAAACGCCGAACTTGAAATTGCAGAAATTGAAAAACGCAGACAATAGCAGAAATTGAAACTTGACAGCAAATGCAGAAAACGCAAAAAACAGAAATCTCCACACACCCCTTCCCTGCCTTTCCTATGATAGAAATTGCACCACAAGGAAGCGTAAAGTGCTAACCGAGCTTAGTGTAGGGCATATCCCCGGCAGCGGCGCCAAAAATGTGCGCTCCTTGCCGCACTGTCGAAGCAAGGGACTTGCCAATACACCGTGTGCGAGCCACAAACGGCTCCAAGCACACAACAAGCTTAAACTAGCAAGCTCAAGAAAACAAAGGGTGTGTCACTCACCGCTCTACGCTCGCCTTCGTGGTGGATTCCTCGCCGCGATGAAGAAGAAGCTGCAGTCGTGCCGCGCTCAACCGCTTCGCCGCCGTCGTGCCTTCGTAATGCTCGATCGCACACACACTCTCCCTCTCTCTCTCTCTCTCTCTCACACACACACACAAGGAGGTGAAGAAGAAGAAGATGGAGATGGAGCAAGAGCACTCTTCAATTGCACAAATGAGAGAATGAGTAAAAATTAGGTTTAGTTGGCTTTTATAGGAGCTCACCCCATTCACACTTGGGCGCCCATGCTTAGCCAACTAATCCCTTGAATGTCCAAGTTAAAGTGCGCCTCTCATTGGCGATCACTCTACCTTTCCCTATTGGTCCGACAAGCCCGGTACCTGACTCTACCAAATACATAATACAACGTTTATAGATCATAGGGTGTCCGTGTGCCGTGAGGGTTAACATCCCCCTTCGTCTACTACTTTGGATGCAAAGAGAGAGAAAGGGAAGAGAAAGGGAAACTGATCCTGTAGTCTGCCCGCCAGGAGGTCAGAGAGAGAGAGAAAGACTGCATGGCGGCGGTGAGGGAGTTGAGTGGAGTGTCAGGTGGTTGCATCAAGTGAGGGAGAGAAGCGGGACGATCAAGGTGGGTTGGCAGACGATCACAGCCGCAATGGAGTGGTTGGAGACTGCATGCGGCCACCGAGTGATGAGAAGTGGGGCGGGGGATGAGAGAACCACTGCATGGGAGTGGTTGGCGACCGGGGAGAGAGAGAGAGAGAGAGAGAGAGAGAGAGAGAGAGAGAGAGAGAGAGAGAGAGAGAGAGAGAGAGAGAGAGAGAGAGAGAGAGAGAGAGAGAGAGAGAGAGAAAACGAACCTCTGCATGCAGCGTCAGGTTTGGTGAGAGGGAGAGAGAGAAAGGGATGGAGTCGCAGTGCAGAGAGAGAGAGTGAGTCTGACTAGTACTGCCGTGTCCGCTTTTGCATGGACAAGGGGCAGGTGAGTGGTTGAAAGGCAGAAGGAGGCGCATGCAACAAGGGAATGGGGTGGTGGACAAAAAGATTGGTAAGCATTGTATGTGGGTTGGGGGAGTGAACATAGCCGCTCGAAATGGTGGCTATTGTCCCTGTGTTTCCCTAGAAGTGCATGCGTGCATGTGCAAGGACTTAAGAACAGTCGTCTGCAAGGTTGGACACCTTAGCAGCTTCAAAATTGTCGTCGTTCACTCAAGAGGCTGCCAACAGTGCGGACCAACAACCCGAGTAGATTGGTAATTGGAGCTCAAGGCTCTGCTGCTATGAGCAGGGCATCCCATCGCGACTTTGTCGCTATTGTTGACCGTCGTCAATCTCGCATGAACCCATGGTTGCGGACCTAGCGGTTGACAACATTAAGAGTTCCTTGTGAATAAAAAAATTGTTAGAGTCGGGTCCCACAGCGAAGACTGCAACATGACTTGAGTACAAGACTTGTCAAATAGATGTATGTACTCTCATAGGATTGTTTTATGGATGTCATATCTTTTTTCCTATCCGCTCCTACTATTTGGTTGTTGCTTCCAACAAAAAGAAGAAATGGAAAAGAGAAAGAAAAATACAAATGGCTAGTATTACTTTTCTTGTTTCCTCCTCCTCCTTCTTCTTCTTACATAGAAATATATTTACTTGAGCTAATTAAATAATTCTATTAATGACACACAACAATCTTATTAACTATAATTAGATCCTAATTAGAGTATCCTTCACGACACCTAATTAATATGTGGATTAAAGTCATCTTGCTTAAATGAACGACATAATGATCAAGCAGTGAATTTGACCAACAAAATCATTGTCAAAAGAATTACAAAAATAAATAAACTTAGCTTCTCGGTATGATTGCTTTCGTGATTCTCTTTGTTGGTGTGATGGTCATATTGCCAAGGACGTTTTGCTAGCTCTGATACCACTGCTACAGACGGGAGCGTAGAGAGCCCTGCAAAATACTCAAAATAGCGCATAGCAAGACATAAACAAATAAATCTACGTACCTGTCGACTCGCACAAATCCATAATCGAGCACAACACAAATAGAGAGAGACAGAGCGGGAGAGAGCAATAGCGTGCGTGTAGACGCACCTCCTAGAATGGAGTGCTACCCGGCACGGCGAGAGAGAAGAGAAGAGAGGAGAGAAGAATACACAGCACTAGGTGCAATCTCCCCCCGTGCAAGATTGACCATTTCCCTCTTGCACGTATTTGTTTTATAGATTTCTTGAATGGTCAAATTGGTTACAAACTGGCCGGCCGGTCATAATTGGCCAAAGCTCATAAAAGAGCACTTGAATAATAAAATGTACATGATATACAAATACATTTGCATAGGCCAAGCTGGGTCTAGTCTTTTCCACCTGTCAGCTGTAATAAATCATAAAATATCATTTCTATAACACTAATAGCACAGGTGAGCAAAATGGAGATGAGCTAGGCCTAACGATACCCTTCTCAACTAACTCATGCACTTGCCGCATAATCTCCTTGTCGAGCTTGAGAAACTCTATAGGGAGGTTTGTTAGGCGGTGAACTTCCTGGAAGAAGTTCAATTGCATGGTCATCATTACCCCGTTTAGGAGGTAGCTCACAAGGGATGTCGTCAATAAAAACATCTTGAAACCCCTTGAGAAAATTGGATAACTCTAATTCCTTTTGGTTGCTCTTATTTTCTTTTCCTAAAGCATTAGGTTCATTTTGAGAATCTTTAACAAAAATCATGTACACAGAAATAGAGCTCTTTATTGACTTGTTGAAAGCTGGTGTATGTACAATGGGGATAGTGTTACCCATTTCCTTAGCATCTATATACATGTCTTTTCCCTGAACTTAAATGAGATTCTCCTTTCAGGGAATTTAACATTGGCAGCCGGGCGATCAAACCATGATGCCCCTAGGATTACATACTCATGCTTGAGAGGAGAGATAAAGAAGTCCTCTTTGTCCACATAGCTTTGGACATGGAGCCTCAATTTCCTGATTAAGGGAGTGACTGAAGCTTCTTGCCCCTTGAAAGCACTGTGCAGGTAGAACATCTCCCATCTCGTAGGCTTGTATGCCTAGCTTGGTGACCAACTCTATAGATATAAAATTGTGAGTAGAACTAGGGTCAAAGACAATAAAAGCATCATGTTCTCTTACCTTTCCCCAAGCATGGCATAGAGGAGATCCTTTGTGGTGAGTTTGGTGAGTCTCCTCCTCTTGGATTTCAACCAAGGTAGCTCTAGGAGGATCATGGCGGGTGTTCTTTTGGGGACAAGCGCGGTACGCATGTCCTTGTTCGCCGCACTTGAAACATCGGTTATCCTTGCGATAACGCTCAAGCTCTTCAGGAGAGAAGGTCAAAAAGATCTCTCTCCAAAGGCGACAAGTGGAAATGAGGTTATTTTAGCTTACCTTCGGTATCTATACTTGGACTTCCTAAACCATTTTTCCACACTCCCCTGTTAGTCCTCCTAGGCCATGGAATCTATGTTAGAGTAAAAAATTTCCCCAATCAGATTCTTGTAGCTCATTTTGTAAAAATTCTGTAGGTATGGCCGCCTAATTTATGTTAGGAAATATGATGTAGCTAAGTAGATAATGGAGTAAATTACTTAATGGAGAGAGATAATTTTCACACACAAGAGATTATAGAGTAGAGAGAGAAAAAGAGAGTACACACGATATACGTGGTTCACCCAATGTGGGCTACATCCACGGGAAAGCAACCACTTAATGGTTTTAGTACTTCAAACAAGAAGTAGGTTACAAAGGGATTATACCCTTAATAGAGCTCCCGCCTTGCTTCACTCTCACCACCTCACACCCACCTTGCTACATCAAATTCACACTATGAAATGTGTGTATAAATGGACTCCTTTTATAGGCCAAATGGGCTGCTCTGTCTCATGAAAGGTAGCCATGTGTAGCCGGCCTTGTGTAGATAAGTCTAAATCGGACCCTCTAATCCGCCCATGTGTGGCTGCCCTTGAGAAGACAAGTCCTCCTTTGAAATTGGCCACCGGCCACTGGCCATTGACTTTTGACCATAGACCATCGGCCATTGACTACCGGCCATCGGCCAATTGGCCGGCCATTTTTCAACCACTTTTCTGCCGCCGTCCGGCCATAATATTTCGGCAAAAAAGAATATTCCGGATTTGCTCAAAACTGGCCGTGAAAATTTTGGTTTCCGGTGAGTGATTTTCTTTTTTGGCGAGTGATTTTTCTTCACGCACAATGGCTTCTCCTCATAATGGGGGCCTTACAAATATGCATTTTTAATACAGACGATTACAAGGGGTAAATCAGGCTCCATACTAAACAAGCTCCCACTTGGAGACTGATCTCCAAACCAAACCTGTGACTGCTTTCCATCCTGGCTTCTTATCCTTGAATGCCAATTGAAGATGAGCAAAAGCTAAACTTCTTCTTGTTGACCACCTTTGTAAACATGACTACAAGATTTTCACTTGTATGTACCTTTCGTAGCCTTAGTTGTCCCTCTTCCAAAAGAGTGCTATGAAGTGATATCTCACCTCAATGTGCTTTGTCCTTGAATGAAAGCCTGAGTTCTTCACAAGATGGATAGCACTTTGGCTATCACTGTACAAGACACAATTGTCTCATTTGAATCCAAGCTCTTCTAAGAATCTTTGAAGCCACATAATTTCTTTGCTTGCCTCCATCGCTGCTACATTTTCTGCTTCCGTGGTAGAAAGTGAGACTTTCTGTAGTTTTGAAGCCCAACTTACTGCTGTGTCTCCAACCATGAAGACATAGCTAGTAGTGCTCCTTCGAGTATCTTTGTTACCTGCCATATCTGCATCAGCATACCCTTCTAAAAAAATATCAGTTCCTCCAAAATACAAAGCATTTGTTGTTGTCCCTTTTAGATACCTAAGTATCCACTTCACAGCTTGCCCCAGTTCTCTTTACCTGGGTTGTCCATGAACCTACTTACAACTCCCACTGCATGTGCAATGTATGGCCTTGTCCAAACCATAGCATACATAAGAGAACCTATCGCTGCAGCATATGGAACTTTAGACATATAGGCTATCTCCTCTTGTGTCTTTGGACACATATCCTTGGTTAGTTTAAAGTGACCAGCCAAAGGTGTAGAAACCATTTTTGCATTTTGCATTGCAAACCTTTCTAGTACCTTCTTGATGTAATCCTCTTGAGATAGCTTTATTGTCTTCTTGGTCCTGTCCCTTGATATATTCATACCAAGTATCCTCTTTGCAACACCTAAATCTTTCATTGAAAAAGATTTAGACAGCTCCTCTTTTAGGTCTTTGATGTCCTGCATGTTAGCACTTGCAATCAGCACGTCATCAACATACAACAGTAGGATGATGAACTTCCCATCTCCCAAATTCTTTGTGTAGACGTAGTGATCCAAGTTGCATCTTGTGAATCCATGATCCAACATCCATCGATCGAACTTCAAGTACCATTTTCTTGATGCTTGCTTTAAACCATACAAGCTCTTCTTTAATCTGCAAATCATTTTCTCCTTACCTTTTACTTCATACCCCTTTGGTTGAAGCATGTAAATTTCCTCCTCTAAGTCACTGTGAGGGAATGCCATATTTACATCCATTTGCTCAGATTTAGATCATGAGCAGCCACAAGGCTTAAGACAAGCCTAATTGAGTTTATTTTTAGAACAAGAGAAAATATTTCATTGAAGTCAATACGTTTCTTTTGAGAAAACCCTTTTACCACAAGCTTAGACTTGTACCTTTTCTTCCCACCTTCTTCTTCCTTCAGCTTGGAAATGTTGCTTGTGTGGTGTCGCATGGAATGAAGCCCCGGAATCTACTATCCAGGAATTAGACACATTGTCTAATGAGAGAATTGTAGCATCTTGCTCTACTTTACCTGCCACATTGGCCTCCGATGTTGGCTTGTTGTCTTGAGACTCCGACTCCTTCTTCTTCTTGGACCATCAATCCTTTTTGACGTGGCCCTTCTTGTCGCAGTTCTAACATTCAAGAACTGACTTTATGCGTGACTTGCTCCGTCTTGAGCGATCACGACCCTTTTGGTTTTTGAACCTCTCCTTAGGCCTTCCTCTTGTTTCCATTGACAGGCACCACTTGATGATTCCCCTGTTCTTCTCCTTTGCATTTCCTCATTTAGGATGACACCCACAACATCATCAAACTTAAGAGTATTTGTGCTTGAAATAGAATTACTTACAGCCATCACAAGGCTGTCCCAACTATCCGATAGAGATGATAGTATAAAGAGAGCTTGCACTTCATCACTAAAATTTATTTTCACCGATCGAAGTTGACTTATGTTGGTGTTAAATTCATTTAGGTGTTCTGCAACTGAACCATTTTCTACCATCTTTAGATTGAGCAAGTGCTTCATGCGAAATACCTTATTGGATGCTGATGGTTTCTCGTAGAAGTCGTCAAGTGACTTCATCAAGTCCTCCATGGTCTTCATCTCCGAAATGTTGAAGGCCACCGTTGACGCCAAGCTCAACCAAATTGTTCCCAGTGCCTTTCGATCAAGGAAAATCCATGCTTCATCAACCATCATTGCGGGCTTCTTTGCAAGATCGCCTAGTGACAAATAGAGGTCCTTCTGGTAGAGATAGTTTTCAATCTGCATCTTCCAATGTTGGTAGTTTTTATTGTTGAACTTCTCGATCTTGAGCTTCCCTTCCTCCGCCATTACTCCCACTCAATTCAAGGAATCCTTTCCTTGAGATAATTTAGTTATGAGCAAACCTTGCTCTGACACTAGTTGTTAGGAAATATGATGTAGCTAAGTAGATAATTGAGTAGATTACCTAATGGAGAGAGATAATTTTCACACACAAGAGATTATAGAGTAGAGAGAGAGAAAGAGAGTACACACGGCCGTGGAAATTTTGGTTTCCGGTGAGTGAATTTGTTTTTTAGCGAGTGATCTTTCTTCACGCACGATGTGTTGGGTATGCAAGCTTGGATTCAATAGAGTCTAAACCGAGAACAAGTCTCAAGGCATGGAGCTATAGACCATCAATTAAAGTAGAGTTTTCATGGCCTTTTTAGGCTTAATATATACAATTGTAATAATCAATCAAATAGCGTGTTTTTGCTGTGAATCGACTCTCTCTCTCTCTCTCACTCACTCTCGCTTCTGTTGCACTCACAAGCTTGCCATGGATCCTCACCGCTTGCATCCTCCATAGCTGCTGCAACCCCAACACGTGGTATCAGATCCATAAGGGTCTGCAATTGAAGAGCCTCAGCTTGAGTTGACACGGTGGGAGCAGTCACTTGCACAGAAAGAGGAGATTGAACAACCTACTCCAATCCGGTCATAACCAGCATCCAAAGCTCCACCCTGGCCTAAGCAGTAAATTTCGTCACTTCAACTGCTCCAAACTTGGCCTCTATAGCCCGCTACAAGCAGATCTCACATTCGCTGCATTTGTACTGCGTTTGTCTGCAACAGAGAATTCGATTTTTTATTTTTATGTTCACATCTTATTAAAGGTGTCCAACCCTATTTCAATTTTTCAAGCATGGGTTCCCACCCTCGGGTAACCTCGATTGTAGCATGGTTGCGTGCAGGAATCTACACTGAAGGACAACCTTATTTTCGGTATATCGAGAGCTATCAAAAGAGAGGTGTTTGGGAAAACAGAGTCAATGTTTGAAGTGCAATTGTCTACTGGCGGTTGCTCCAGAGGGACTTTGTAATGAGATTGGAATGATCTCTCAACTCACATTGCGGCATCGGGTAATTGATACTCTTGATGATGCCGACATTAGGTGCGATAGATTTGGAATCAACAAGCTCAATGCAACCAAGATTTTTGGCTACCTACTTGATCAGTGCATGCAAGATAGCATCAATGCCAAGACGTATGAATATGGCAACTCTTTGCAGACTAGGTTAACAGTCGTTTTTTACTAATTTAGTGTCATAAGTATGTTGTTGGTTTTGTCTATTGTAAAAAAAAAACAATCATATATTTCCTATCAAAAGCATTGTTTTTAGCTTATCAAATGTGAGTTACAACCATGTCCAAATTTTGTACTGGTTATAGAAACCTCCACCACATATGAGTGGTAAAACCTCCTCATTTTTTCTTAGTTCTCAGCCTATTTTTTATCACTTCTCATGAGGTTACTGGGTACACCATAAATCCAAGGTTTGGCAGTGAACCAAAAACTCCATTTTTTTTGGTAGCTAACGTTTTTGACCTACACCCTATCTGTTCAAGGGGGGTTACTGACCTAGCACTAGGTTATGGATACACTAGAAATCCTTGGTTGTGAGAGAACCCAAAACTTACGGTTGACGAGTATACCAAAAACTCGAGGTATCATGAGAGGGTCTATCTAGTTCGGGCTTGAGGGGGGGATTGTTGGGTATGCAAGCCCGGATTCAATAGAGTCTAAGCCCTGTGAGAACAAGTCTCAAGGCATGCAGCTATAGACCATCAGTTAAAGTAGAGTTTGCATGGCCTTTTTAGGCATACAATTGTAATAATCAATCAAATAGCGTTTTTTTGCTGTGAATCGAGTCTCTCTCTCTCTCTCTCTCTCTCTCTCTCTCTCTCTCTCTCTCTTTCTTTCTCGCTTATGCTGCACTCACAAAGCTTGCCATGGATCCTCACCTCTTGCATCCTCCATAGCTGTTGCAACCCCAACACGATGGCTTCTCCTCATAATGGGGGCCTTATAAATGTGCGTTTTTAATACATAAAATTACAAGGGTAAATCAGGCTCCATACTTAACAATTTAGGCTTCCCGCTTTCGTCTGTCGATTTGTTTGAAATTTTCTGTGTCTATCTGCCTTGTACATCTGATCATTAGCATTTCTTCAGTTTTTCCATCTGAGCTCATTTGCTATTTATTATTAATTTTTGACCTGTTTATTAAAAAAATAAAAAAAATAACAAAATACGCTAAAAAAGCAAAGTGAAAATCCAATAATCAGGAAAATCCATTGAAAAGCACAGCTTTATTGTTTTTTGTTGGATTTCTCCGTTTTTTAAGTCTCAATATCGAGAAAAATGATAAAAATTTTGATACTATATACACTATTTACACTCATCGAGGAGATATTATCAGTTAAATTTTCATTGTTGATGGTCTATAAGGGTATTATTAGGTAATTTTGTAAAAAATCACACGTTTCCACCCCTCCTAGATGGCATACTCCGGGATGACTGTGTGCATGGGTTGAACAATCGTGTCTATGCATAGCTACCATGCTTTGAAGATCAATGCAGTCCAAACCATTATGCTGTGCAAGAGTTGGGTCTTGAGTAATTAACTCAAGGGTTTTTGATGTCGAGGTTTTCTGATGCTTTCTTCCAAAGAGAAAATCTTGTAGCTTGTGTGCTCTTTGCTTGATTGTATCTCAGGATGCTTTGACATGCTAATTTCTTGAGCTGTTGGTATCAGTGGTGACTGTTGTCAAGCTTTTATCCGCCATTGATATCTTGGTTTGTCTTGGTCAGAATGGTGTGGTTGAGTCTTCTGAGACTTAACCGTCCATTGCTTGATTAGTTTTACTGCGGAGAAGATAAGAGCTCCTTTTTCTTCCAAATCCATTTCGTGTTAGATTGCTTGCTCGGAGATGCTCCTCTTTGTGTTTTGAACCTTGGAACCATCTTCGGTATAGTAGATGGCATTTTAGGCACCCAGATTTGAATCGGCTTGTCCTTAAGCTGTGCTTTTGGTACCCAAATTTGCCTGACTCCTTGCATGCTACTTGTAGCATTTGCCTGTCGATAGAATGGAGAAGATTGATTGCTTCGTGGTTTGCTCTGCTGGTAACCTACTTTCCATTCCTGTTTGCTTGGTGCAATTGGAACAATGTGTTGCCCGATCACATTTAAGTTGACTACTCCTAATGTTGGTATTGGGTTCTTGTTGCATCCTTTGATAGTCGTTATTCCTTCTGTCAAAGACTGACTTGTTGCTTTTTTGTATGTGGAATAAATAACCGCATTTACTTGAGCTCCTGTGTCGACCAATGCATTTGTACTTTGATTGTTTAGATGTACTTTGATGCGAAGGTCCATTCCATATAACCATTCATCATTTGTTGACACGACATCTTTTTGCAATTCCCATTGTCGATCATCTAGTTCCATAGTGTTGATGGGAATAGATATAAGTTGATTCCTGAGAGCAGCTTTCCTTTTGAGTACTCGAATCCGAGATTCCTCTTGGGCTTCATCAATAATCTGCTATCGTTTTATCTTTCTTTGCTTAGCTGCATGCTTCTTTTCTAGCAATTCATTGGTTAATGGAAAATTGTACTTCTTTAAACAACATCCACTAATCCAATTAGCTATTGGTTCACCATCTAGGTGAACAACTTAACAGCTCCACTTGGAGATACATCTTCAATGACAAACGACCCATTTCCCTTTTTCTTAAACTTGGGAATATTTTGCTTAAGGGAATAGACTAAAACTAAGTTCCCTTTTTTGAAGATTTTTGTAATTAGATAGGAATCAATTTTTTTTTTTGTTTCCAATAAGAGCATAGTCTCTTGCTTCTGTTTCAATTGCACTTTGATGGCGTTTACTCATATCCTTAGGAAATGTTCGGCTCGATAAGTAAGTAACTAGATAGTTACTCCACTTAGGAACAAGTGACATTTGGAACAATGTTACATGAGGTATGGGTGTTTGTTTTTGACATTGAGGACATTTTTTTCACAAAATAATGAACATCACTCCTCATAGTTGGCCAAAATACTCCAAGTCTCAAGATCCGTCCCATAGTTTGATCTTCCGTACACTGAAGTCCTACTACGATAATATGTGCTTGACTTAGGTATTGGGTTTTCTCCTCAGGATTAATGCAGAAGAACAATATTCCATCTCGATTTTTTTTGTATAACCTTCGAGCTAGTAACTGATACATAGCTAATTGCTCAATTAATCCTATTGTAATAGGAAGTGGTATTTGCGAATCCCTTGAACTATGGTCATCAATGATACCATATTTCCGACCATCGAGGTTTCATTTCAACAGAGAACATATATGCATCTGGTAGATCATCGTCCACTCCCTTCGGTGGTTCTCCTGAAACAATCCTCGACAAATGATCTGCTCTTTGATGAGTGATACCCTTTGTTAACTAAGTCAATGTCAGTTAACAGAAGCTGCTAAATACCGAAGATGTACGAATGCACATCAAGGATGAATGCAAAGAAGCAGTAAAGATTGGAGTTACACATTTTCCACGTTTTCCCAAAATGATCACGTATTGTAAATTCCCAATTTATTTCAAGCCATTGTAATATTTTAATGTGTTACGGGCTCAATGGGAGTTCCAAGTTGTAAAGAATAGGTCACTTAATGTGCCTAGGTTGTAGATTCAGTAAGTGGTGAGCATTTAAGGCCTTGGGCGTCCGGACATTGCATATTTTTAACCTAGGTATATAAGGCAGTGTAAAAAAGAAATTAGGGTTCTCAAGTCATTTGTTGAGAGCACTCTTTGGTGAGAGCTCTTGAGGTGTGTGGCTATGGAGTCCTTGAGCTTCTCCTTGCTCATGAGACTTGATTAACACTAATCAATGGTTCATTCTCTTTCACTATGCCTCTCTCTTACTTCTTATGATTGCCTATGATGCTTAGATTAACTAGATCTTAACTAATTAGTGGTTAATCCCTCTCTAATCTTCAATTAGTGTGTTTCATGATAGGATTAGTGTTATGTGTGTTTTGCAATCGTAGTGTGTGTGATTGGGTTGATTAGAGGTGAAGGGAAGTGGATATGGAGATTGCCCTTCATTGCGGCTTAGCTCCTCCATAGGCCAAGAAGCTCACCTCGTAGAGTTAACCATTTGTGTTTCCATGATTAGCTCACTAACCGTGTGAGTGTTTCCATGCCCTACCTGGGTAGCTCATCCCTCCGGATTGATAATTTTGTTGGTCATTGGAGCTATTGCAACAATGGAACCCCCAATATTTGGCGCCCTTGCCGGAGATGATGGCCTATGCTAGTGTTATTGTGGCATAAACGAATGCGTTCCCTCACTAATTTCACTTGTGTGTTTATGTTTTTGTGGATTTTGGATGTGTGTGTATGAAGCGTTGTGTTCATAATTCCCTAAAGTGATCATATCTTGCCAATTGTGTGGTTACACACTCTAATTTCTCACTAACCCCTTGCTAATTTGACTAATCTTTGCTAACTTACTAATGTGCTATGAAGGTTTGGAGGATTCGACCATTCAATTGATCTTCAACGGAAAGGTAATTTTGGTGGTATTCTTAACCTCCCTAGAATTTAGAGATGTGTAGAATTGTGTAGAGATCCCACCATGATGCAATGTAATGCTATGCAATGTTGATTTCAATGTAATGTGGATTGAAAATTTTGTGATTTTTCATTTTCACGCCGTCGTAATGCCGAAATTCTTAAGAATTGGTGGATCATGAATTTGACAAATTTCAATTGTTAATTGGTGATTGTAGGTTGCTAATTGGGTGCTTAATTGAGTTAATTGCATGCTTGGATGGTCAATTTCAAGTGTGTGTGCATTCTAATTGAGTCTGTGTATGCTAATTTTAAGTGTGTGTGCACTATTTTGCCCATGTTTGAGCGCTTAGAAATCAATATGTGCGTTCTGATTTTTGAATTGTGATGATTGATTTGTGTTGTGCTCATGCCTAACTATTGATTTGTGAAGTCACATTGCAAATCCGACAAATTTAACCCTTTTGTGTGCGCACCTAAAGATTGGTAAAAATTGCCAATTTTTTAGTGTGTGTGCGCCTAAAAAGTGTGTAATTTGCATGGTTAATTCAATGTTTTGATTACATAACTGATGTGCATTTTTGTGCTCAGGACAGAGATTTACACACTCTAATTGCGTCAAATTTTGACCTAATTTTGTCGGTTTAATTGCATAGTCTTGATTTTATTGATAAAATTGTTGGCAATTGAATTGATGTGATTTTGAAAATTTTAACTGGCTGCACCATTCCCCAATGTGTGGAGAACTTGCAAAATTTTTTTGGGTATTTTTCAGATAATTTTTGCAAATTTTTGGCAAATGTTTGCTAATTTTTGCATTAATTTTTGGATAATTCCATAAAAATTGATATTTTGCGATCTCTACGAGCTATTTTGTGTGTGCATATTTACTGCATCATTCTGTTTGTTTTCGTGCCCTCGGTGGTCGAGTTTTGAGCGTTTTGCTATTTCCGGGGGTCGGGTTGTTGATTGTGTTGCAAATCGCATTTTCGGTAAAATTTGCTATTTTCGGTGTGCTTTTGCGTATCGAAAATGCTTGGTTGTGAATCACTATGATTTTCGAATGTTCTAGAATTTTTAGGGAATTTTTTGGATTTTTTTGGCGAATTTTGAAAAATTTTGGCGATTTTTGGAGTTTTCGGCTAATTTTCGGCCATTTTTGGCATTTTTGGAAATGTTGCTTGTGTGGTGTCGCATGGAATGAAGCCCCGGAATCTGCTGTCCAGGAATTAGACACATGAAAATAAAATATAAAAATTAAATAAAAGGAAGCGGGTTTCGGGCTTGGGTACCGTGCCTTGCGGCGCATAATAAATCTCCGAGTCGGATAGATCTTTACGGTCCTTGGGGATAATTTCCTGTGACGTTAAAACTTTCTTCTTCTTCTTCTTCTCTCCGGGTGAACACCATCCATCTCACACACACACACACACACACACACACACTGCCATCCACTCACTCTCTCTCTTTCCGTCACACTCCCTCATTTTCTCTCTGCCCTTGCCAACACGCAGTGTTAAAAAAAAACTGGGTCCAATGTATTTTAAACGGCTGAAATCCTAAAAATCTCGGGTAGATTTGGAGCTTGCCTTGAAGAAAACCGAGAAATTTTCACGAGTTTTAGTGTAATTACCAGCAAAAGCTTCAAATTTTGACAAAAAACCCAGGAGGAATTCGGATTTGTTTTGGTTGGCACGTGAACGGCATACACACTCACTCTCTCTTTCTCTCTCTCTCTCTCTCTTTCTCTCTCTCTCTCTCTCTCTCTCTCTCTCTCTCCCTCTCCACCGCGAGAACTCCCTCTCTCTCTCTCTCTCTCTCTCTCTCTCTCTCTCTCTCTCTCTCTCTCTCTCTCTCTCTCTCTCTCTCTCTCTCTCTCTCTCTCTCTCTCTCTCTCTCTCTCTCTCTCTCTCTCTCTCTACACGCCAAGGCCACCCACGCTAACACTCTCTCTGTCTTGTCGCACTTGCCACGTCACCTACCGCAACACTTTACTCTCTTTCTCTCCCACTGCCCATGCGCGCGCCTCATTGGACCCCGTTTAAAATATATTAGACCTAGAACACAGCTGTCAGCCCAGGAAGTGGCGCTGCCATCCGCCCTCTCAGGCGCGCTGCACGCATTTGTCAGCTGTCCCAACGTGCAGGCGTGCAGGTAAGCGACATCAACGATCAGGTAAGGTTAGTGTAAGTTAGTCTTTTATAATAATTATTAATGAAATACAATATAAAAAAATCAAGTAAAAATTAAAAAAGAAAAAAAGACTCATAACAAAGAAAAAAAATCAATCAAAAAAGTGTTTAAAAATCATTAAAAAAAACAACAAACAAATAAAAAGAAAAGAAAAACAAAAAACCTCTTTAAAAATTCATAAAAAATATAAAAAAATCCAAAAAAAGAAAAAATTTAGAAAATATAGGAAAAATTCACAAAAAAATAAAAATCACACAGAAAATCATAAAAAATTCAAAAAAAGAGTTTAATATTTTTTTAGAAAAATAGAAAAAAACCTAGAAAATTCATAAAAATTCAAAATTGATCAAAAAAATCACATAAATTCAGAAAACTCAAAAAGGTCACGGAAAATTCATAAACTGACAAAAAAACACAATGAACCACTAAAAATTCTAAAAAACACATAAAAATCTAAAAATTGACAAATAAAGCCCAAAAATTAATAAAAACTCAAAAAGTCAGAAAAAATCATTAAAAAAAATCAAAAACTGATTAAAAAAAATTATAAGAGTCAAATCTTCAAAAAATCACAAAATATTTAGAAAATTACAAAAAAATCAAAATTTAAAATTTCACAAATAATTAGGAAAAGTAAAAAAAGAACTCGCCAGAAGTGCCAGAAAAGACAGAAAGTACCAGAAAAAGCTGAAACAAGGTAGAAAAGGAAAAATAGCACCGTCGAAAAAAGTCAGAAATAGCAAAAGCCAAGTCGGGTAGAGTACCGCACATCGAGCAAACACCGCAAATCGAGCAAACTGTGCAAAAGCAAATCCGAATAGCCGAAAAAAGCGAGCGAAACGACCAACTCAAAGCCGTGAGTGGCCGAAAATTTCTAAATTTGTCAAAATCAAGCCGAAAATCGATCAACCACGGTGGATTGCAGACTAATCTATTCAAGGCCCACTTTTTCATCGTTTCAAAAGGTTGCAATTAATTTTGAAACTGTCAAGCTAGAGTTAATCAACTCTTGCTAGTCTGAAGAGCAGTCAATTGCAAAAGTGCTTTGGCTAAAGCAATTTAATCAAAATCAAGCAGCAAAAATTATGCTAATCAATACTAGAATCTGCCAATTGATAGTTTTTGTGGATTAAGCCAACATGGACTCAGATCGAGTCGAGAGTTCAAGTACAGTAGGACAAGCCAATAGCAGTGGCAGCACAAGTACAACTACAACCGACCAGATTTTGTAGCTATATGGCTACAATGGAGATAAAGTCTTATATGTAGATTCAGAAGGTCATATGTATCTTATGAGCAGCAAAAGCAACACGGGAGCCAAGATCCTATTGATCAAAGTAAAGCCAGATTGAGAGAACTCCCAGATGTTCACAGACTTCAGTGGAGCCAGGTATTGCAAGCTTAAAGATGAAGTGTAAAAAATTGACCCAAGTGTTTATCCAAAAATCTGCACCAGTCGACAAAGCATCCATTTAGTGCATATGCAATCAGGATCATTGTACATGGACTACTATAATCGAGAGCCAGAATTGCAAGATCCAACATATCAACCAATAGAAGCAAGTCTAATTGGAGAACCGAGTCAAAGAGGGTACAAAGGTCAAGATGAAGCAATCTATAGCTTGGTGCTTAGTGTTCTAAAAGAAACTACCGACAATTTGGCAAGCATAGAAGCAAAAACTTCTCTGCAAGAGCTTGACATGATAGAACCAGTTGAAATACCACCAGTCATGGCATATTGCTCAGATTATGGACGAAAAGGTGGACATTTTTCTAAAGATTGTCCAAGAAATCCAGACAACAGGGATACATCAACTTCAAAGCAAGGTACAAAGAAAATTGGACATGCGAATCTCGATGTAAGTGCATTTGACTTGTCACTTTTAAGGCAATCGGATGATTCTGCATTACAATTAGAAGCACCAGTAAAAACACTGCAAGTCAAAGTCAGCATAAAGATGCACAGACACCTGAAAAGCTTAAAATTGATTCTTTGAACAATAAATTCTTGCATGAATTTAGTCAGGGTGTTTAGATATCACCAAAGGTTGAAAAGAATGTTAGGTTTGCAAATGATTTTGCATCCACTGCCACAAGTGTGTAATCATTCATGAGTCTAAGGGACACATCAGACAGAATGATGTTAGCTTTGTATGGTACACATATTTCATATGCACACTATGTAGACCAAATAGAAAAACTGTACAAAAAGGATCAACCTGTGTTTGAATGGCCCACATACCAGCTCATAGAAGTGCGTCCAGTGATAGATAAAAAAGGATGGGTCATTTCAGAGGAAAGAATCTATTATAGCCCATCCTCTCTAGAGCTGAAGGATATTACCCAAGTGAACCCAGAAATCTATTCAGAGCCAAACCCTCCTCCATCGGAAATCAAGCTTTGATGTTGTGACCAAACGAGCATATACTTTGACCAAAACAGTCATAGATATAGACAAGAGTCTAGCATCTATGATGCCTTGGGTCCTGAAACCACAGAAGCTCATATCATAGGAGACCCATGGGATAGACAATATCAAGGCAAAGATAATGCTATCTACAACTTGACTTGGGGAATAATTTGTCATGTTTCAAGGAGATACATAGGAAACTATGTAGAAGGTTTGCAGATGCCAAATGTCAACAGTGTTACCCAAAGTGTACCTTCACAATCCCAAAAGGTGATACTAAACCAGAGCGAAACAATTTTGAACTCTTACAATGAAGGAGGCTATAGTGATCACCCTAGGAAGGGGGAAGCTGTAAACCCATCAAGCTCAGCTTATGTACCAAGAAATGCTACACCAATTAGAAGCCCTAGAGCTTCTAGCCAACAGACCTCTTCAAAGCAGAAACCATTGAAAGATCATATGGTTGTTGGAAGTTTCCAATTGATCCAGATTCCATCAAAGTCTGTAGACAAATGCTTATATGAATATTATCAAGGACAAAAGTCTCAGTTGATCTCCACAAATCAGTGTCAAAAGCGACAAATCCCATAGTGTTCAAATAGTTACATGTAACCAAGCTCACATATGCATATCAAGATGCACATGGTAATGAATACCAACAAGGTCGTGACCTTGTACAAACCCCTATGGATGGTACGATTGAAGTCAAAGACTATCTGAAGATAATGCAAAGCCTGAAGTTGCCAGAACACGTGACAACAAAGTCAAAGTCAATGGGAGATAAAGTTCAGAAAGCTACACAAAGGTCACCACAAAAATCTCTTCCTAAGAGACAGATTCTACTAGAAATTACAGTGGACCTTTTAAGGTCAAAGGTTACTCAAATGCAGGAGGACAATGCTCAGGAATTGCAAAAAGGTGTAGTATCACAATCATACGAGTCAACATCAACGAAAGCAGGTGATCAAGACAAAGCCAATGTAGAAAAAGTTCAACCCACAAACACCGCCACCACAAAAGCACTCAATACAGAAAAAAATACTAAGACGATCAAGTGCAACATTGTTGGTGAAAACGAAGAAAATCTGTCAAAAGAAGTAAAGCTAGATTTCAAATTAGACAAGAACCTCATGTCTTTTCGCACTTGGAAAAGATGTGGCCAACCACAGCTGGAAGATGCTCTTGAATTTGTGAGCATATCAGGAAAAAAACAAGCAGAATGCTGGGGATTCATCTCCACCACCATTGAAATAAGTTCACAGATTATCATAGCTCAATTTCATGTGATCACAACAAAAGATATGTTAGAAGACATCATAATGGGAATGCCAATGGCCCAGAAGATGTTAGACGTATAGAATTCAAACATGACGGAGTCATCATAGACATCAAAGAATGAAGCGCAAGACTGGTCACCCGCGGACGACAATACAAAATCCTCAAGCACAGTTAGAATGGAGACTGATATCAAAGCAGATCTTATTGAAGATGATTCATCTCCATCAATCAAAATGTCAGAAGAGCTTGAAGCAAATCAGGCAATATCAAGTGCAGATCAAACAGAGCAAAGAGCAACCGCGATAGCTATTGAGCACAGAATGCCACCGAGACCAGAGGTAAAGAAGACAAATCTTGCAAACAAAGGTAAAGCTAAACTGGAACTTCCACTGATTAGCAACGAAGGTGTGACAACATATGCCTCGACATCAAAGAACCCTCATGGATCAACTTCTTCAAGCAAGTCAGGATTTCAAAACTTAAAGACAATTGTTGACTCAATTGAAACCTCTAAGAAGACACCCAGAAAAGAAAAGATGTTTCAGCCAATGTACTCAAGAAAGAAAAAGAAAGTCAAGCAAGTGTTTGTTCAGAGCAATCTAGTCAAAGCCAATGATCCGGTTTGGGTTGAAGACAAGAAATCGACACAGAAAGACAAACACATGGGATGGATAGCTTCACAATGGAGCTTAAAGGAACAGGAGTACTATGAAGGTAACAGACAAATATGGGTACCAAAACCGTAGGTTAGAGCATATGAAGTGAAGTCAGGACCATTCCAAGAAAGAAGTCCCACAAGGTATCAACCTCTTCAATATTCTAGGATACCTAAGAAGCAGGTCTACAACAAAACAACATTGAACATGCTAAAGTCAACCACAACTATCAAGAGGATACAGAAAAAAGACGGATCTCAAAGAATCTTCCTCTTAGACAAGGCTTCTACATAGGTTATACAAAGATTTGGCTACCAGTCAACCACAAGCCAACTACAACTACATCAAACGTGCATGAAGATCTCAAGAAATCAACAAGACCTAGAGAAAAGCAAAGACAACAATGGAGATACAAAGGTCATCAAGAGATTTGGATTCTTAAGTCTTCCAATACTCCTAATCAAAAGACATATGCCGACATCCAACAAAGGTCTACAACAACATCAAAGACTCCTATCAACAGGCCCAATTGGAGAATCAAACGGATAATGGGATCTTCACAGTCAAAGGAGGACAACCCAACCAACGAGAATCCAGATTTAAAGAAGATAAAATAGGTATGGCAAAAGAAAACTTCAATGCCAACTTGGTCCTTCAGTAATCCTCTTTTTGAGGATTCAAGCTTACTTTTACCTAAAGAAATGTTTGTAGTAAGCACAAGAATGTGAAAAGTCAAGTCGCCAGGGTGCAAAAAACACTCTTCAGATCCGCAATCCCCATACAAGGATTGTACATCCATGTCCATATCAGGAGGTAGGTTGTCTAACCAAACTTCCTCTATAGGAGCTGGCTTCAGAGTTAAGCTCCCATCATTAATCTCTCTAAATTTTTTCCATAAGTGTCCTGGCTAGTCTTCTTCTACGAATGGAATTCCGCCTAAGGCATCTTCACTGTCCGGCACTATAAGTTCTGGCTCTTTTGTTTCAAGGTGAGGTTCTTCCACCACTTTGAATTTTTCCTTATTGGTTCCTACCACAAGCTCCTTAGATTTTGCCATACTTTCGAGCTTGGGTTTTTGTTTTTCTAGCATCTCTTGTGTGATTCTTACCAAATTTTGATAAGCTTCAAACTTAGCTGGGGTCTGGTGATTACCTTGATTGGAACAATCGGTTCGCTCTCAGATGAGCTACTAGGTATCACTTGGACTACGTTCGCTATTGTTTTGCCCTTATTTAAAGGATTTTTAGGACAATCCTCTAGGAAGTGTCCTCCCTTTTTGCAACATTGTATGCAATAAGCTTCAACTGGCTTGAGGTTTTTGTCAGGCTCTGGACATTCATTTTTCCAATGATCATCTGCACCACAGTTATGACAGTTTCCAGTTCTTGGCTTAATCATGGGTCTTACCATAGGAGGTCTAACACCTTGATTAGCCACACAATACATTGGTGCAAGCTCTGGTGGAGTATAAGTCACAGTTGCTTCCATTGGTGGTGGATGTGAATTATAATAATCTCCTTCTACCATTAATGTAGATGAACTAGGCTCAGCATAGGGTGTAGCCCGCACTAGTGCTTGTTCATCTATGACTCCCTCTAGATGCATGTACTTTACAGGCACTACATCATGTCCTGGATACGGAGGTTGTTGACCCAACACAGGTTGAGGTATTTCCATACCCATCGGTGGTCTTTGAGTCGGGGTCATATTAGGCTGATATCTGTACATGGATTGTCCTTGTGGTCTTATAGGCACGTATTGAATATTCCCATCATACTTTGGTCAGTAAATGCACTCAGTGGTCTCATGGTTGGTCCATTTACCTTCGATTGCACACCATCTCTGTGACCTAATTGGTTGTCCCTGTTGAGGTATCCCTTGTCCTGGTCCCCTCATAGGTGCTTTTTGCATGTTATTCATCCTTTTGAGCATGTCTTCTATGGTTGAAAGCGGTGCTGCAGCAGCCGTTCCCACTTGTGCTGGTTTGGTGGATGTTGTTTTCTTGATTTGGTTATCCTTAGGGACATCTTCTTCGTTGAAAATATCACAATTGTCTCCTAAGTCAATAGCATCTGACACACACTCTTCTAGGGTCGTATGCTTCTTGCTATACTGCATAGCATGAAGTTCTTTGTTTAGCAGCCCCTCTAGAAACAATGATACTTGTATTTCTTCTTCAGGTATCTCTAGCTCTGGGCATCTTGCAATGTATTGTTTCATTTGAGTTGCAAAATCCCCAACAGATTCACCTTGTTTCTGTTTAAAGCTGTAGATTTGAGCTACCGTATTGTGTTTGATCCCCATTTTGGAACAAGCAGCTACAAATCCTTGAGCTAATGTATTTAAGTCCATGATTGACCTTGGTGGAATCTTTTGGAACCATGTCAATGCTTTTTCTTCTAATGTCATTCCAAACCCCTCGAATTGAGTATGGAAGTCAAATATGCATTCTACTCTTGGCACTTGCTTAAAGCTTGCTAAGTGGTCATATGGATCCTCGATCCATTGTATTTTTTGACCCATTTTTAAAAATCAGCTGGTCTGACACGTCTATTTGGTTCAATTTTTGGTCTCCTTGCAGTTGGTCGTGTTCCAAGTCCTTCAAAACAGTCTGTTGGAAATAGTGACTCATGTAGCCCTAGACTGGTTTTAGTGTCACCCGATTTTCTTTGTGATGAGGTGGTTTCTAGTTTCTTAACATTACTCTTATAAGATCTCTCACGGTGCTCATCTCTTGGAATAGTTTCTGGTCCTTGGCCCAATATCCAATCCCTTATGGAGTACCCTTGGTATTTGGTTTGTTCTACCTCCTCATGAGTCATCATAACAAAGTTATTGCTATAACAATCCCTAAACAGGTAGGTTGGTAGATCTGCTGATCCCCTATCTTTGATTTTGAGGATATAGATGATCTTCATGGGTGTTGGTCGTCTTGATTGTGCATGCGAATTCCATAGAAGATCTTTGACATTTCTATCCTCCCAACAATATACTACGATCCTAGGATTATCTGTGCTAAGCCGTTTCAAAGGCTTCAAATCAACTTGATCGTATCCCTGGAATTCTAAAGTTGGTGGTCCTTCTTTTGTTGCCATATCTAGAATTATGGTGTTTACTTCTAACCCCATTTGTCTATCACGCCAGGGTTTGTAATACCGAGTTCCGTTTCTATCCATGTACATTTTTCCTTGTTTGTTTGCCCTGATCTCCTCTTCAAACTCAATACCATGGTCATCAATGCGAATAGCATACTCTTCATTGGGATCTAGGTAAACATGAGGTCCATGGTGATTTCTCTGCTAAAAAGAGAGTATATGCTTATAGCGTACTGTCGTTCCGGTTTCTAAGTGAGTCAAATAGGAAGACATTTCAGATGTTGAATTCGAAAAGTGTCCGAGACTTCCTCAAGGATAGTGTGCAAGGGATTGCCTTGATTCATACTTTCTTCGGTGGATACTCTACTAGCAATTTCTCCAAATATGCCTTGATTAGCTAGTATACGACCAGATCTAAGGTTCATATAGACTTGTGAAGCCCTGTATAGAGTACTTACCGTCGGATTGACTTGTTGTCAATTTCTTCCACTTGACTTCATTGCAACTTCTATCAAGCTGTCAATTCCTTGTCTGCAATCGGATTCCTCTATCAATTTTAATCAAGTTAGCTATTCTTTCACAAAGACTGTATAGTTTTTGCTAACTATTGAGACTGGTCTATGTGTATCACTTCAAATTGAGCTAAGTGAGTCAACAGTTGAGACTTTCAAATATCACTTTTGCAAAAATCAAAGGATTAATCTGCAACCTAGAAACTGAGTGAACATGTACCACTTTGGATCCGAATGAACCCAAAATTGCCCGGTGGCCTTGTATTATGCTGGTCTAACATTATAGAAGTTTAAAAGTCAAATTTGGTGTCTCTGTGTAGAAGTAGTAAATATTCGCGATTATTTACTTTTCTTAGTTTTTTAAAGTTTTTGGCTTGATTTGCCAAGTATACAACCTGTTAAGGTCTCTGGACAAGTTTTACTACGTTTGGACAAAATTTGTTCAAGTTTAGCAACTGTTTCGTGTCCGCAAACTCTGATTCTAAGAATTTGTCTTAAGTTTCAATTTTGTGATCCAAATTTCACCAAAATTGATTTGTGTGGTCTACTTGATATGGTTGACCTTGTGGTAACTCAAATGTGCAAGATTATCAATTTTTGTAAATAATCGTGATTATTTAATCCATCTATTTTTTTGCAAGTTTTTGTCTCAATCTTGACACAATTCTATTAAGCAACTCAACTTAAGCTCCCTAGCCAAGTTTCATCAAGTTTGGACATTTTTTGTTCAAATGGTCATCAGTTTTGTGTCTGCAGACAGACTTTACAAATTTGGCCACCATTTTCAATCAAATGATCCAAATTTTACCAAATTTAATTTGTGGGCTTAATACAACATGGTAAGGCTAGTGGTATGCTGACTTGGTCAAAAAAGTTGAAAAATGGGTAGATGTAGATAATCGCAATTATTTACTTTTGGCAAATTTTTGCATCTTTTTGGTCAACTCAACATGTACACATGTCTATCACATCGATATAAGTCTATGAATCAAGTTTCATTGAGTTTGAACAAAAAATTTCCCAATTTACACTCAAGTTCCCAAAAGTCAGTACAAACTTTAGTTTTTACCTAGTTTTCGGTCAAATTGGTGATCCAAATCCTACGTGCCTTTACAAAAGTTATTTGTACACATGCATAGAGTCTTTGGTACCAAGCTTGGTCAGTTTTGAGTTGAAAGTAAATAATCATGATTATTTACTTTAGGCTTAAAATGAACACTTTTCTGAACTTTTTCACTGGACAGTCTTTTCATGAGCTATTTTAAGCCTCTGAGTCATGTCAAAACTTAATTTGGCCTTAAATATCAAGAAAAAGTAAATAATCAGAGTTTTTGTGAACTCTTGAAATTCTTACCTCAATGTGTCCTTGAGCTTACCCACTAGTTCATACAACTTTTCAAGCATACTCTCCAGTCGGATTGAGTGGTTGGCAGTCTTTTGGTGCTATTTCTGGCCATATACCTGAAATTCTGCAACTTCACATAATAGCTCACAATTGATTCTTTCGGAGAGAGCAATGTTCTGAAATCCACCTCGGATTCTACTTACCCTACTCGTAGATTCTACTGCAATGGAGTTGTGGAAACTGCCCACAAACACTCGTTTTCTTGTTTTTAATGGTTTTCAGAGCCTTGATCTTAAGACTTGTCTTGTCTATCAATCATTCTCAAAACCCTACTCTAGTTCTACAATCCTACAATCCTAAAGGCACTCAATAAGTACGATTACTTCCAAGATACCTCTACACAGTAAAAGACGACAATCTTAAGCTATGCGGTTTTAAAAAGAAAGTTTTTACTCTAGGAGATCCTTGAGGAAGTTAAAGCATAACTTCACAAGACGCTTGTGTTTTTCCCTAGTTTAGGTCTCTTTGATCCCCGACAATGGCGTGAAATGTGGGACGGTGTCTAACCTTACTCCTATCTTATTGCAGACATAGCACGAACCACGATTAAATTGTCAATCCATGGGACGCAGTTGACTCGACTAGTGCATAGAGGATACAAGACGTTGTCAATCTCTTGGAAAACAACAAACAACTCGCATCTATCTCAAGCTACACTCAAGTGACTGAAATCACCAAAAGCCAATTGCTCATCGGCAAACAAACCACATCCGTTACAGCATCAAATGACATCCAAACGTAATGAAACTTCTAGGACATGTTTATAAGACCTAAGCACACATGCTTATGGTTTCAAATCCCACTTTAGGTCAAGTGCAAAAATCGTGATTATTAACAGCAATGGATTTTTGACCTAGTTGTTTTCGACCCAGAATGCATCTAAATGCTTAGCAATGATGCCCCTATACTTAGTTTGTGATTTAGAAGCTTAAATTCCTACTTATGATAAAATTAGGTCGCGGGTCGGCGACGCTAAAAGCTACGGAATTTTATGAAATGCTTACGTCAATGCGTAGAGCTCTTACGTGCGGTTGAAACGCAACAGACACGACTGCAATGTGACAACCGGGGAGGGAGTAAAAAGCACGAGAAGGAGAGAAGTGAGTGCCGTTAGCTCACGCTGTGTATTTCATTATCCAAAACTAAATAATAACTTACAAATTGGCTTTTTATCTTAGCCAAGGTTTTTGGTGGTTAAAACTAATAATCTGGGAGCTCTAATTAAAGATAGGTAAAGATAGGTTGATACAATTTGAAAGCTTGTAGGCCCGGCTCATCAATTACAAAGTTTATCCAAAAAATAGGAGTTAAAATATTCCCGATTTATCAAAATAATAAATGTTTCTACAGTGAGAGCTCCAAAAAATGGTATCCGAGTTAGCTTGCTGCTAAAAAAATACAACAATTTTGTGCGGGTCTAACTGAAGATATGGTGGAGTATGTCAACTCCCAAAGGCCACACACTATATCTACGGTCATACACCATACCATGGTGGCTTCACAAATCAATTTCCAACAAGGGGCTAAGAGAAATCTTAAGCCCATGGAGAACAGGACCGTAAAAATGAGCCTAAGGGGAAGGACAATGTGCAAAAGTATTCTAAAGACAACACCAACAACAACAAAGCTAAGGATAAGGGAGTTTATAAAGGCAAAAATAAACTCTCTCCTGAAGAGCTTGAGTGTTATCCGATAAAGATAACCGCCGTTTCAAGTGCAGAGAGCAAGGGCATGCTTATCATGCTTGCCCCCACAAGAATACATGAAACGAGCCTCCTAGAGCAACCTTGGCCGAAATCCAAGAAGAGGAAACTCACCACAAAGGATCTCATCTATGCCGTGCTTGGGGAAAGGTAAGAGAATATGATGCTTTTATTATCTTTGACCTTGGTTCTACTCACAATTTCATATCCACAAAGTTGGCCATCAAGCTAGGCATCCAAGCCTATGAGATGGGAGATGTCCTACCTGCCGATGGTGCTTTCAAGGGGCAAGAAGCTTCAGTCACTCCCTTAATCGGGAAATTGAGGCTCCATGGCCAAAGCTATGTGGACAAAGAGGACTTCTTTATCTCTCCTCTCAAGCATGAGGACGTAATCCTAGGGGCACCATGGTTGATCGCATGACTGCCAATGTTAAATTCCCTGAAAGAAAAATCTACTTTAGGTTCAAGGAAAAGGATATGTACATAGATGCTAAGGATGTACATAGATGCTAAGGAGTTGGGTAATACCATACCCATTGTACATACTCAAGCTTTCAAATAAGTCAATAAAGAGTCTATTTTGTGTACATGAATTTTGTTAAAGATTCTCAAAATGAACCTAATGCTTTAGCAAAAGAAAATATACCTAATCACCACAAGGAGTTAGAGTTATCCAATTTTCTCAAGGGATTTCAGGATGTTTTTATTGACGACATCCCTTGTAAACTACCTCCTACACGAGGCAATGATGACCATGCAATTGAACTTCTTCTAGGAAGTTCACCGCCTAATAAACCTTCTTATAGAGTTTCTCAATCTCAACAACAGGAGATTATGCGGCAAGTGCATGAGTTTGTTGACAAGGGCATGGTTAGGCCTAGCTCATCTCCATTATGTTCACCCATGTTATTAGTGCAAAAGAAAGACGACACATATCGTATGTGTGTCGAGTATAGAGCACTAAATAGGATCACTATCAAAAAAAGGTTTCTCGCTCCACGGGTAGAAGACCGATTTGATAAGTTGCAAGGGTCGACCTACTTAAGTAGGATTGACTTAAAAAGTGGCTACCATCAAATAAGGATAGCTGATCAAGACATTGTAAAGACTGCATTTTGCACTGCGTTTGGTCTTTACGAATACATTGTCATGCCTTTTGGTTTGACCAATGCACCAACCACATCTTACCGCTTGATGGAGAAGCTATTCAGGCCTCACCAAACCTTTACTGGGGTATTCTTTGATGATATAATCATCTACTCTAATTCACTAGACGAACACAAGCAACACCTCTAGGTAATATTTCAAGTCTTACGAGAGAATAAACTTTATATTAATCAAAAGAAAAGTGAGTTTTTCTTACAAGAGATTCAGTATTTAGGTCTCACATTATCTCTCAAGATGGCATCCAAATGGATCCATCAAAGCTAGAGGTAATAAAAGGATGGCCTTATCCAAGGAATCTTCATGAACTAATAAGCTTTATAGGTATGTGTGCATATTATAGACGCTTCATAGAAAAGTTCTCACAAACCACGGGATCATTACATGACCTAACAAAGAAAAACATTAGGTATAGATGGTCTGCCAAGGAGAACAATGCTTTTGAGAAGATTAAAGAAAAGCTTATCTCTCAACTTGTGCTTACACTACCGGATCTCTCAAAGCCATTTGAGGTCCAATGTGACGCTTGTGGTGATTGCCTTGGAGCTGTTTTGCTTCAAGAAGGGCACGCCATAGCCTACAAAAGTCAAAGGCTCGACCCTGTTGAGCAAGCTCTAGGCATATATGAAAGGGAACTCCTTGCAGTTCTACATGCCTTACACTCGGGGAAGCACTATTTATTGGAGACTCCTTTCATTTTGCAGACGGATCACCAAAGCCTTAAGTACTTCATGACGTAGACCAAGCTCTCCAACAGAAAATGAGGTGGGCAAATTTCCTTTTGCGATTTCATTTTCATATTGCTCACATTGCTGGCAAGAATAATCAAGTAGCCGATGCACTCTCAAAATGACCGAGAGTGAATGCGGTTTCCATAGCAACTCACAATGATCTATCTTCGATGATAGATGAGTACGCTATTGATCCCGATTTTAGAGATGTGATTTCAGCCCTTGCATTAGGGAAGAAAGAGGAACTATTTACTTTACAAGATGGTTATCTTCTCTATGGCGTTACTAACTCACTACGTGAGCTCACTACGTGAGAAAGTAATGTATGAATCTGATGCTCCTCCTTATGCAGGGCATAGAGGGATTCAGTCTACCCTAAAAGGGATTGAAACATATTTCTATTGGCCTACCATGAAAGCAAACATACAAGACTATTTTTCTAAATGTGTGGTATGACAAAAGACGAAGTTTTATAGAGGGAAGCAACCTAGATTGCTTCAACCTTTGCCAATTCCATGGATAGAACCTAGATTGCTTCAACCCATGCACCTTTTGAGGTAATTGAGGGAAGATATAAAAGTCCCCTGTTACTTAAGGTACACGGGAAGATCTTCGCTGCAGATGAGTATAGCCGAGACTACAAGAATCTTTCCAAAAGATTAAGGATGCTATCTCTATCTCATAGCAAAGTCAAAAGGCTGCTGCTGATAAGCACAAAAGAGCCCAAGCCTTTAAAGAAAATGATTGGGTATTACTTAAAATTCGCAAGGCTCGATTAAGGCACATGACGAGAAAGAATCCTACGGGGCACCAAAAGTACTATGCTAAGTTAACAAAAAGGTACTATGGTCCCTTCCAGATTCTTAGGCCAATCAATGAAATGGCCTATCAACTCAAGTTGCCCAGTCATTGGCTCATACACAATGCTTTTCATGTGAGCCTACTAAAGCCTTAGAAAGGAGAGCCACCTCAAGAACCAACTATTGAAGACCCACCGGAGATCAAGGACCAAGAAGATCATCCTGAGTCCATTCTCCGACATGAAGACAAGGTATTGAGAGGTGGTAAGATTATCCGACGGTATCTTATTAACTTTAAGAACTATCCTTTTGAAGATGCTAGATGGATGCAAGGCATACACTTAAAGGATAACCTAAACCTTGTCAATGCTTACAATGCTTCTCTAGAGTAAGCAAATGTACAAATGTTTAAAATGAACAAAGTTTTTGTCTTATAAGACTCTCTTTTTCTTTATTGTGCACAAATATTAAGAAGTATGCATGCTTAGGATCAAGTTTGCGGAGACGACGTCTTCCAAACACCAAGTAGAGCTTGTCACTCTAATATGGAAGATTGATAGGACTAATGCGTAGACATGCTTGGGGCAGCCAAATGGATTAGTCATCCATTCTGGAATGATGTCGTAGGGTAAGATAAGGATCCTCTACCTCGTAGAAAAAGGACTAATGACTAGGCTTTATCTTCTCTACCCCATAGTCAAGGATGAATATGATTTCAAGAGAGAGGTAATGTCATAATAACTAATATCTAATCCTCCTAAATGATTTTCTCATGTTAAACTGATCATTTAATATGGGGAAGTATCAGGGGAGAAAAAGCTAGAATATTGGTTAAGCTGGTAGACCGGCCACATTAGGAATCCAAAGGAGGGAAAATAGGGATCCAAAGGGGGGGGCATCTGCAAAAGAGCAATGTGCAACAATGGGCTTCAAAGACCCTAAGGTTCAGCCCATTAAGACTTCCAAAATGCTAAGGTTCCAAAATTCAAATGTTACGTCCAATGGTCAAAACCTAGTAAAGAATAGATGCTTGTAGGAAGACTCAGAAGTCTTCCCACATCCTTATCTTGGAGGGGGCGAGCGCTTTTAGTAGGGGATGAGAGAGAAACTCACACACACTCTAGCAAGCTCCCTTTACACAAAGGGAATAGGGGACACATGTCAGATCACCAGGCCAGTTGCCCCCAATATGCATTCAATTCCTATTGGATGGCAATAGAGGTGGACCAATGAGAATTAGGCTAGAGCACATTTAGTTTAATTCATTTTAAAACACTTGATAAAATAACCAATAGGAATTAAGATCTCTAGAAGACTATTGGATAGTCTCCCAAGGGGTCCAATGAGCATTCAACAGTCCAATGGCTTGCCTGATTCCTGTTGGCCAGAAGACTAAGGGGTCCAATGAGAGTTTAATTGCATTATTTAATTACCTAAAGCTCTCACAACAGGGGAAAGGGGGACACATGTCACAAGGCTATCACTTATGATTCTTAATTATCATTGGCTAAGCTTTGCAAGGTCCAGTGGGGTGCCAGCATGAGTAAAATGCAAGAGGGGTCGACCAAGAGAGAGAGGGGGCTGATTTTGGAAGGCATTATTATACACACACTCACACAATCTCATGTGTGAAACGAAGAAGACTCTCTTTCCTTCTCAAGATCTAATGGAAAGCTCATCATCTACTCCAAGCTTGTGAGAAGGGAGGCCTACACCAACAACTCTGCATCATTTGTGATGCAAATTCAACCAAGAGCCAAGCTCCAATGCATGCTCATCTCCTCTACAATGCTAATTACTAAGCTATGCTAAGATTGGAGGGGATATAATTCTTTCTCGTAAGAATACTCCTTATTCCTCTCAATTTACTCTCATACCCCGCTATCTCTCACCATCTTCGAAGGTGTGTGAGGTCTTGGGTCTGAGACCGTGAGGGAATTGATGTTGTGTTTTATAAGTGTGTGCATGGTGCTTGAAGCTTCCATCTTCATTGCACCAGCAAGTTATTGAAGGAACACAAAGTATTGTATTGTAAAATGTCTCCCTTGATGGAGGAAACCTATAATACAAAGGCTTTTGGAGGGGGGACCGGCTCCATGTAAATCTGATCCTCAGCTGTTGTCAATAGCTTAATTTCTCTATCTTTTGAAGTATTGTTCATGCCTATCTAACTAGGTGTTATGCTTTTTGTTGCTCTCTCCATCCAAGCACTCTTGTTATGCTCATTAGGAATCTATTATAATGAAATGCTCACTATGTTTATGCTATTTTCCACTACACACAAGTTGCTAGGCCATTAAATTTTACGTAGTCTATAAAAGAGCAACGTGCATCTAATGGAGCTTAAAAGACCTTAGGGTTAGCTTCATTAAAGACCTCCAAAAGTTAGTGTTAAAAAGTCCTTTGACCTTAGGCCAAGCTAGGGTTGACCTTGAGGTGGGAATCCTACCCAAGCATGAGGTGTTTGTCGGCTTGCTATCTAAGGTGCTTAAAGTGTTTGTGTGAACCTTGACCAAGCTTGAGGTGATTCTCATGCTTAAATGACTAAGGTTCTTGAAGTGTTCAATTCAAAGATAAACTCTCAAGAGGCATAAATGGTTTTCATGCTTAATTGATTAAGTGCTTGAAGTGTTTCAATTCAAACCAAATGACTTAAGAAGCATAAAAGACACATGTCAAAATCATCCACATGTGGCCCTCATGATGTGTTTGAATCCTATTGGATAGGCTTTAAAGGGGTCCAATGAGAATTTATATGCATAAAAATAAATACTTAAGTTCTTTCTCTCAAAGAGGAAAAAGAGGACACATGTCCAAAAATGATATAATTAAATAATACAAGAAATAGAGAGAGAGAGAGAGAGAGAGAGAGAGAGAGAGAGAGAGAGGTGGACCAAGCTTGAGAGGGGGGGGGGGGGATATTGTTGGGATTCAGGCCAACTGGCCGGACATCCCACTTACTACTAACCCATCTACTAACTTAACCAATATACACTTATTACAATAGAATAAGAAGCAGCAACAGGATAACGTGGCTGTGCACTCGACCCAAAGTAGGTCTCTCTCTCTCTCTCTCTCTCTCTCTCTCTCTCTCTCTCTCTCTCTCTCTCTCTCTCTCTCTCTCTCTCTCTGCTCTCACACTTGCACTCGCACATGCCAATTGGCCGGACATCCCACTTACTACTAACCCATCTACTAACTTAACCAATATACACTTATTCTTTAATACAATAGAATAAGGAGCAGCAGCAAGATAACATTGTGTGCGCTCCACCCAAAGTAGGTCTCTCTCTCTCTCTCTCTCTCTCTCTCTCTCTCTCTCTCTCTCTCTCTCTCTCTCTCTCTCTCTCTCTCTCTCTTGCACTTGCACACGCTTCCCGCGGAACCTTCAACTAGTATCAGAGCAGGGTTTGTGCTTGCCGTTTTTGCGTCCGCGCACACGCACACTTTCAAAAGTGCAAACAGGTTTCCGATTTCGGCATCGGCAAATTCAACGTTCCGAGAGCGTTTCCAATAGGTGTCTTGGGATTTTACCCCCCTTTCAAAGCTGTTCATGCAATCGAAAGCTTCATACAAGGTATGCTTCACGAGTTGTATTTTTCAACTCCACTTTTGCTATAACTACAAGTACAGGTAGATGACACAGGTGTAGGTTGTTCAGAGACTATTTTGGGATTGTAAATACCCGTTTTATGGCTATTATGTGCTAGTGAGACGGTGTTTATGGGCTGATTAGGAGCACTTTTTGGCATTGACATTGTCTCGGGTTTTTCAGGCATCCATCTCCTCACAGGTTCTTGCATACATACAGGACATCTAGGTTTCTTACAGGTTGCAATGTTTTGCATCAGCACAGATTTCAATGGGAGTACTTGATACGCATATGCATTGTTTTGGCACTTTTGATAGTGCTTGAGCTCTTATGAGAGCGCCTTTACTCCCCGCAGGGATTTGTTTACTGCTTGCACATTTTGTTTGGCACCTGTTTGAGTGCATATACTGCACCTTGTAGTATTGTTGACAGTGGATGTATGTTGAGTTGCGGAAACTACCATATGTACCTTTTGTGGAGCCGATTTGGCTTGTTTTTGGCAGTCCCGACCGTTTCTAAGACTCGGTTTAGAGGCCCTTTTTGAGACTGGGCTGGTTTCTTGTTTGCATAACCTTTTGTGAGGGTCGATAGCGTGAGGTTTTCTTGAGCTGGGGGACTCTCGAATGTTGAGATCCTTTCGATGATACATGTTGCTAGAGTACCCCTTTTTTGTGGCCTTGCCATATGACATGTATAGAGAGGGCTAGGTGCATTTGATGCCATGTTGGCACTCTTGGGTCAGCTTTTGAGTTTTTATGCACAATTAGTGGTTGATGCGCCTGTCTTATGCTCTGAGAGGATTACTTTTGATGCGTTACTGATCTCTTGTGACAATTTTGGATTGAGATTCTGTTAGTTTTTTTGGGGAAACTCTGCCAAATTTTTCCTAGAATTACCAGTGTTTATTGCCATATTATCTTTACTTTGCAACCATGTCATCTAGTGGTGAAAAGGATATTTACAATATCCAAAAATTTGATGGGACGAATTTTGCTATCTAGAAAGAGCAGATTCAAGATGTTTTTATACAAAAAGGCTAGCTTGATCCTATCATGGAGCGCCCAGAGGGCGAGTATACAGATGTTGAGTGGGAGAAACTTGATGCTAAGACTAAATCTACCCTCCGTTTGCATTTGGCCGAATCTGTGTACTTTACTATAGTTGGAGAAAGGACTGCTAGAGATGTATGGGATAAGTTGTGTTCCAATTATGAGAACAAAAGTGCCACTAATAAGGTTTTCTTGTTGAATAACCTATTCTTCCTTCGTATGAAAGAAGAGGGCACTATTTCTACTCACATTAATGAGTTCAATATCATTTCAACTTAGCTGACCACTTAGGGTTTGGTCTTTGATGAGGAAATCAAATGTATATTCTTGCTATACAGTTTACCCTCGTCTTGGGATACGTTCTGTATTGAGATTAGCAACTCAGCACTTGGTACCGGTCTAGTGTACAATGATGTCCTTGGGAGTCTGTTTACCGAGGAGATTCGCAGGAAATCTCTCAAAGGCAAGAAGGATGGTGATGCGTATGTTGCTAGTGATAGACAGAGGGGTCGCACTCAAAGTCGTGCCAAAAGCAAGGAACGTGGGGGCTCACACAGTAAGTCTCGGGGTTCTATGCGTAATGTCGAGTGCTATCATTGCCATAAAAAAGGGCATGTGAAGAAGGATTGCAAGAAATGGCAGCAAAGCAAGAAGGATAAACAATCCGGTGATTCAAACAAGGGCAAAGAAAAGTTAGAGGATATCAATGTGCTAGAGTCTTCAAATGCTCCCATGTAGAGACTCTTCCAGCAGTTGCTATGCCACTTACCTCTAATGTATTAGTCTTCATAGCAGGTCTACCTGTTGCGGCTCTTGTTATGAAAGATATGCAGTATGCACAGAATTGGATATTAGATTCTGGTGCAAGTTTCCATGTGACACCACGTAGAGTGTGGTTCTCTACTTATTCTCACTCTTGTGGCAAAGTGAGACTTGGTGATGCTTATGAAGTAGACATTGAGGGTGTCAGAAATGTCAAATTGCATCTAAGGAATGGCATGCACTTTAATTTATGTAATGTCAGACATGTGCCCAAGTTGACTAAAAGCTTGATTTCTGTTGGTCAGCTTGATGATTTGGGCTACAACACCACATTTGGCAATGGTTCATGGATAGTACACAAAGGTAATCTTGTTGTACTCAAAGGTCAGAAGCATGTACCTTGTATTCCATGCATGTGTCAGATGTTGGTCATGATTACATATCTATAGCCGAGCTGCCGTCTACTGAGTTGTGGCATTGTTGGCTAGGTCATATTAGCCAAAAAGGAATGAGAACTTTGACTCGTTTTGGCTACTTACCTGTCTTGTCTTATGTTGACTTTATTGTTTGTGAGCACTGTATCAATGGCAAACAGACTAGGTTCGTTCACTTACCATTGGGTCAAAAGCGAGTTGAACCTCTAGATTTAGTACAAAGTGATGTTTGTGGTCCTACGTCAACCAAATCTTTAGGGGGGGGCAGCTATTTTGTGACATTCATAGACGACTCTAATTGAAAGGTGTGGGCATATCCTTTGAAACATAAGGATCAAGTTCTTTCTGTGTTCCATAAATTTTTGACACTCGTTGAGTATCAGTCTGGCAAGAAAATCAAGAGGTTGCAGGACTGACAACGGTGGAGAGTATGTCTCCAAGGAATTTGAAAATTTTTGTGCTAAAAGGGGGATTAAAAGGCAGTTTACTGCACCATACACACCATCTCAAAATGGAGTTGCTGAGCGCATGAATTGTACGATTCAGAAAAGAGTCATAGCCATGCTTTCTAGAGCAAATCTCGCACAAGGCTTTTGGGCAGAAGCTGTCTTGATTGCAGTGCACATTATAAATCGTTCGCCTAGTATACCATTGAATTATGAGATTCTAGAAGTGTTTTGGTCTAAATGTAAATCCCACTATGACCATCTACGTGTTTTTGGTTGTGAAGCTTATGCTCACATCCCTAAACAACTTTGAAAAAAGTTAGAGCCAAAGTCACACAAATGTATTTTCATTGGATATGGTGCAGATGGAGAGATGGGATATCATCTTTGGCACCGAGAATCTCGTCGAGTCCTCCGTAGTTCAGATGTGATCTTCAATGAGTTGAAGATGCACAAACAACCTATCAAGGAAATAGAGATTTGGAGAGTCACTTATGAGGATGTTTCCTCAGAGACAATGAAATCAACTCAATGGGCTAGTGATGTACCTTCCACTAGAAATGCTCCAGAGGGAGCAGATAGCAATAGACAAGGAGTGAGACGATCTACTAGAGTCTCTCGTCCACCTGCGCGTTTTGAGCGAAGTCTTGATTACATCATGTTGACCGATTGCGGTGAGCCAAGCTGCTACCAAGAAGCCATGATGACAGATGATGTGGTGAAGTGGGAGCAACTATGGAATCTGAGTATAACTCGATCCTGGCTTATGACACTTGGGACTTGGTAGAACTGCCAAATGATGCAAAAGATTTACCTTGCAAATGGGTTTACAAGAAGAAATTTACCTCAGGTGATCCAAATCCAAAGTATAAGGCTAGACTTGTAGCCAAAGGGTTCAAACAACAAAAGGGAGTTGATTTTGATGAAATCTTCTCGCCTGTGGTCAAGATGACAGCGCTTAGAACCGTACTTGGTCTTGTAGCAATTGAGGACATGGAACTTGTCCAAATGGACGTGAAGACAACATTTCTTCACGGGGATCTCGATGAGGATGTTTACATGTAGCAGCCTGAAGGGTTTGTTTAGGAGAACGCATCTCGTGAGGAGCTAGTATGTAAGCTCAAAAAGGCACTTTATGCCTTAAAACGGTTCAAGGTAGTGGTATCATAAATTTCATGCATGCATGAGGTCTCAAGGGTATAAAAGGAGCAAAGAGGATCACTACTTGTACACCAGAAAACTAGATGATGGCTCGATGATCATTCTAGTTTTGTATGTTGATGACATGCTTATAGCTAGGAAATCCATTGCCAAAATTGCTAACTTTTGCAATGAAAGATTTGGGGGATGCTACACATTTTCTTGGCATGCGAATCAAAAGTGATCACAAACGTCGTATTCTTGAGTTATCTCAAGAAACATACATTGAGAAAGTTTTGCAGCGCTTCAATATGCAGGGGGGGGAAAGCATTGAGTACCCCAATGCAGGCATTCTTGAAACTCAGCAAAGGAAGATGCACCCAAATCTGATGTTGAGCAAGCTGAAATGGCTAAGGTACCATATTCTTTGGCAGTGGGCAGTCTCATGTATGCTATGGTGGCCACAAGACCAGACATTGCTTTTGCAGTGGGAGTGGTGAGCCGATATATGGCAAATCCTAGAAGAAAGCATTGGGAAGCAATGAAGCACATTCTTAGGTACCTCAAAGGTACGGTTGGCAGGTGTTTACACTTTGGGAACAGTGATGCATCCATCATGGGTTATGTGGATGCAGACTATGCAGGTTGTGTCGACAATAGGAGATCGACATCTGGCTATGTCTTCATATTTGCTGGAGGAGCAGTATCTTTGATGTCATGTCTTCAAGATTGTATGTCATCTTCCACTACGAAAGCAGAGTACATTGCATTATCGGATGCAAGTAAAGAGGCTGTATGGTTATCTCACTTGGTCAAAAATCTTGGCATTGATGAGACTCCAATGATATATTATGATAGTCAGAGTGCTCTTGCATTGGCAAGGAGTCCCATGTTTTACTTCAAATCAAAACACATTGAAGTCAGGTATCATCTCGTGAGAGATTTCTTGGCCAAAAAGCTCATTGATTTGGTCAAGGTACACACTGACGACAACCTAGCAGATGCTTTGATGAAAGGCTTAGCTTTGGAGTGGTTTACACATTGCAGTGAGTTGATGGGTATATGTTGAAGCCATTAGATTGCTTCACGGTTGTACATACCACGTCACTTGGCTGTGTTGGCCTTCAAGTGGGAGTTTGTTGGGATTCAGGCCAATTGGCCGGACATCCCACTTACTACTAACCCATCTACTAACTTAACCAATCTACACTTATTCTTTAATACAATAGAATAAGGAGCAACAACAGGATAACATTGCTGTGCACTCCACCCAAAGCAGGTCTCTCTCTCTCTCTTTGCTCTCGCACTTGCACTCGCACACACTTCCCGCGGAACCTTCAGATATACTCTCCTACACACACACACACACTCATTATGGGAAGTGCAAAGTGCAAGATCTCCATCTCCTTCTCCAAGCTTGTTGAGAAGTGGAGAGCCTACACCAACACTCTTGGCTATGAAATGCAAATCCCAACCAAGAGTTATGCCTCAATGCTTAAGCTTGCCATCTTCTTCGTCTTCATTACTATTATTCTACTATGCTATGCTAAGCAAGAAGAGTGATGATAAGTGAGAAACTATTTCTTTCTCCTATGAATGATTCTTATTCCTCTTCCCTACCCTCATTCCTCGCTAGCTCTCTCCACCTTCAAAGGTATTTGAGGCCTTCGGATAGTTAATGCTTTTTGCAAATTTTATGTTATGCTCATGATGCATGAATCTTTCCATCTTCATAGAATCACCAAGGTCACAAGGAACACAAAGATTGTATTGTACCAAGTCTCTCATGATGGGAGAATCTATAATACAAAAGCCTTTTGGAGGGGGGATCGGGCTCCAAGTAAATCTGGTCCTCAACTATTGTTATGTTCTCTAGTACTCTCTGCCTTGAAAAAGTATTGTTCATGCCAAGTTAATTAAGTACCATGTTTATGTTGCTACCATCAATTAACTTCACCCTCTATGTTCTCAAAGTAATCTCACAAAAATGCTCACTCTAATTCTCTTAATTCCACTATTTTCAAAGTTCATAGGCCATTTCCATTACATTGGTAGCATCTGGTTTCTCTTTTCTTGCTTAAAAAGAGAGGTCCTTAAGTAGCCTAGTAGTGGTTGATTTTTTTTAATTATATTAGGGTAAGTGAGACTAGGATCTATTATCAGTTTTGTTGAGCCCACTATGTGGGATATGGTGCACACCTCGAAAACTTTGGTCATAATACTGGGGTCTTTTTAGACTTGCCTACGGCTTTACCATTATTGAGCCATAAGAAGTCCGAAAGGAGCTATCCCTCAAAAATTTTGCTATGTTGGACCCACCCCACTACTCTCTATAATTGACCAATTCGAGCCGTGGGTGTAGATACTTAAGTGCTGATTTTCAAAGGCTAAGAGGAGTAGCAACTAAGGTTTGAATTGCCAAAGGATACACTAAACAAACACCTAAGTATAATTAGCATGGCCGACAATAACCAAGAGAGTAGAATGAACATTGATAACTTTGATTTGCACATGAAAGTGCTAATGATGATGCCCCCATGTTTATCAATTATCTTGTTACTAGGTTGCATCAAGCTATGGGTAACCCTACTTTGCAAGCCGAAGTTGCATCAAGCTATGGGCAACCCTACTTTGCAAGCCGAAGTTTAGGAGGCCTCTTAATGAGACTCCCAAAAGAAGACTCTCTCCCATAAGAGAGGAGGAATCCAAAGAACGATAAAGAAGAAAATCCCTAAGTTCCTTTGAAGATGTGGCTCCACAAAAACTAGACGGCCGCCAACTCCTCCCAAGAGGAAACGGTCAACCCCTAGTCCTTCTCCTCATCATTTCAAAAGGGAAGAGAGGAAACAAAGGAAGAAAAAGGCAAGAAAGAGGTCACCCTCTTCTCCTTCTTCTTCACCTTCCTCCTCTTCCGATGAAAGCAATAGTTATTCTCCTAGAGAATACAAGAGGAGAGGACATCGCAAAACTTACCCTGTATGGAAAAGGTCCCGAAAGCTCAAGAAATGCAAAGAGAGAGGAAAGAGTATCTCTTTTCTCCTATGATGGCACCTTTGGTGCCACAGACAAAGTATTGTCCTTCATCCAACAATTTGATGCGGCCTTTGGAGACAAGGGATTCACGGAGTCCTCCAAGCTACACCATGTAGCTATGTACTTCCATAAATCTGCTTGTCAATGGTGGGCTAGCCTTCATGGCAACGGTGAAGCCCCAAAGACATGGAAAATTCTACAAGTTTCCATAATGAAGCAATTCCTTGCAAGCGATGCCAAGGACAAAGTGCTCACCAAATGGAAAACTTCTGAAGTTGCTCTTCAACAAGTCTATCCACAAATATGTAGACAAGTTTCGAGATTTACATCTCAAAGCTATAATCTTTCAAAGGATAGACTTCACTGAACAAAAGCAACAATTTTGTGGGGTATTACCTAAAGAAATGGCCTGGTATGTCAACTCACAACGGCCTAGCACTATCACCGAAGTCATCCACCACATGATGGTTGCTTCAAGGATCAATTTCCAACAAGGGGTGAGAAGAAATTTCAAGCCATGGAAAACAAGAATCGAAATGAAGCTAAAGGGAAAAGTAATGCTCAAAACTCTTCCCAAGACAACACCAACACCAACAACAACAAGGCCAAGAAGAAAGGATCTTACAAAGATGAAATAAAGCTCTCTCCCAAAGAATTAGAGGCCTTTCATAAAGACCATAAATGCTTTAAGTGTGGGGAGCAAGGACATGGTTATCATTCTTACCCCAAAAGAAATGTACTCAATCCTAGAGCTTCCATGGTTGAAGCTCCAAAAGAGGATACTCATTGCAAAGGATCATCCCTCTCCTATGCTTGGGGGAAAGTAAGGGAGCATTTTGTCCTTATTCTCTTTGACCTTGGCTCTACTCACAACTTCATATCACTGGAGTTGGCCACTAAGTTGGGCATTCAAGCTTTCAAGATGGGAGATACTGTAACTATCGATGGAGCTTTCAAGGGATAGCAAGCCTCCGTTACTCCCTTGATTGGGAAGTTGAGGCTTCATGTCCAAAGCTACATCAACAAAAAAGACTTTTTTTAATCTCTCCTCTCCAACATGAGGATGTCATCCTAGGGGCACCATGGTTCAATGGCATGGCTGCCAACATGACGTTCCTTGAAAGGAAAATTTATTTCATCTACAAGGAAAAGAGCATGTACATATATACTAACAAGTCGGGGAATGCCATATCCCTCGTAAATACGCTTGCTTTTGATAAGTCAATGAAAAGCTCTATTTTTGTGAATATGATTTTTGTTAGAGAATTTGTAAATGATTCTCATGTTTTCACAAGTAGCAATAAAGGGAATCAAGAGGAATAGAGTTGTCTAATTTCCTAAATGGATTCCAAGATGTTTTCTTTGATAACATCACTAGGAGCTACCTCCAAAATTAGGGGATGATGACCATACAATAAAGCTTCTACTAGGAAGCTTACCACCTAATAAACCTTCTTATTGAGTTTCACAAGCTCAACAAGAGGAGATCATGAGGTAAGTGCATGAATTGGTGGAAAAAGGGATGGTAAGGCCTAGCTCTTCTCCATTTTGTTCACCAATACTTTTAGTGCAAACAAAGATGACACATATCACATGTGTGTCAACTATAGAGCACTAAATAGGATCACTATAGAAAACAAGATTTCCCGTACCGCAGGTAGAAGATCTATTTGATAAGTTACAAGTTTTGGCCTAACAAATTCTCCAGTCGCATTCAAACTCATGATGGACAAAAATCTTCAAGCCACTCAAATTCTCTTGAGGAGTACAAGTGACACCTCCAGGTAATCTTTCAAGTTGAGAGAGAGAATAAGCTTTTCATTAATCAAAAGAAAAGTGAATTTTTTTCTACAAGAGATTCGATATGTAGGTCACATTATCTCTCAAGATGGTATCTGCATGGATCCATCAAAGTTGGAGGTAATAAAAGCATGGCCTAATCCAAGGAATCTACATGAGCTAAGAAGATTTATTGGTATGTGTGCACACTATAGACTCTTCATAGTAAAATTTTCTCAAATAGCAGGACCATTACATGACTTAACAAAGAAGAACATTAAGTATTCATGGACTCCTAAGAAGAAAAATTCTTTTGACAAGCTCAAAGAGAAGCTTACCTCTCAACTAGTCCTTATGCTTATGAATCTCTGAAAGTCATTTGAGGTCCAATGTGATGCTTGTGGTGATTGCCTTGGAGTAATTTTGCTTCAAGAAGGGTATGACATAGCATATGAGAACCGAAGGCTCAATGCCAATGAACGGGTCTTGGACATATACGAAAATAAGCTTTTAGCTATTTGTACAAGTACTAGACATATGGAAGCACTATCTCTTGGGGGCTCCATTCATCCTACGAATGGATCACAGAGCCTCGAGAAATTCATGACGCAAACCAAGATCTCCGACAAACAGATGAGGTGGGAGAATTTTCTTTTGCAATTTAAATTTCATATTGCTCACATTGCTGGCAAGCAATGTGAGCAAGCACAATCAAGTGGTCGATGCACTTTCACAACGGCCAAGGGTAAATGTGGTGCCTATAGCAACTCACAATGATCTATCTTTTATGATAGATGAGTATGCTACTGACCAAGACTTTAAGTAGGTTACAACCTTTGCATTAGGGAAGGAAAAAAAAAGAGCCATTTCACCTTGAAGGATGGTTATCTTCCAAACGGCATAGTCTATGTGTTACTCACCAATACAATAAGAAAGTCATGTATGAATCCCATGCTTCTCCTTATGTGGGGCAAAGAGGGATTCCATAATCTACTCTTCTAGGAGTAGAAATGTATTTCTGTTGGTCTAACATGAAAAGTAAACATACAAGAGTATGTTTCAAAATGTGTGGTATACCAAAAATTGAAATTTGATCGAGAGAAGCAACTTGGATTGTTTCAGTCGGACAGGCTTAGAGAAAAAAAAAACTATCAAAAAGACTATTAAGACACATCAAATTGCAATTTCTTTAGATCTCAAATTTTCAAGTATCATGGCTTGCCAACATCCATAGTGTCGGAAAAAGATCCTAGAATGACCAGTAATTTCTAGAAGGGTCTCTTTGAGAATCTAGGAAGTAGATTAAATTTCTCTTTCGACCTATCATCCACAAACGGATGATCAAAGTGAAATAACTAATCTAATGATTCTTGAATCTACTAAAAGCCTATGTCATGGAAGTAGATCAACATTCTCAATGAGAGAAGTACCTACCTCTTAAAGAGTATGCGTACAATGACATTCCCACAAAAAGAACCAATAATTGAGGACCCGCTAGATATTGAAGATCAAGAAGAGGTGTTGCAGCTGGAATCGAGTCTTCGACACAAAAACAAGGTACTAAGAAATGGTAAGATCATGCAATGATATCTTGTTAAGTTTAAGAACTATCCTTTTAAAGATGCTAGATGGATGCAAGGAACCTAGCTTAAGGATAATATGAACCTTGTCAATGCTTACAATGCTACACTAGAGTAAGCAAATGAAAATGCATTTTAAATGAACAACATTTTTGTCTTATGAGACTCATTCTCTTTCTTTTATTGTGCACAAAATTTAAGAAGTATACATGCTTAGGATCATGTTTGTGGTGACGACATCTCCCAAACATTGAGTAGAACTTGTCCCTCCACTTTGGAAGTATGATATAGACTAAAGAGTAGACATGCTTGCGGTAGCTAAGTCTCCCGAGCACCAAATGGATTAGTCATCCATTCTGGAATGATGTCGTAGGGTAAACAAGGATCCTCTACCCGCTAAGAAACATGAACTAATGACTAGGCTTTATCTTCTCTACCTCACAGTCGAGGAAGACTATGATTTCAAGAGAGAGGTAATGTCATAAAATATAATATCTAACTTTACCAAATGATTTTCTCATATTAGACCGATCATTTAATATGGGAAGATAATAGGGAAACAAGAGTTAGGATATAGGTATGTGCTTCTAGACCTATCTCAACAGGGGACCAAAAGAAAAATTGGTTGCATCTCAATAGGGGTCCAGAAGGAGACGGTCTACCAAAGAGAAATGTGCAATAAGTGCTTCTAGATTTACCTGAACAAGGGACCAAGACGAGAGATGGTTACATCTCAATAAGGGTCCAAAAGCAGTTACTCTATCAAAGAGCAACATGAATCTAATGGAGCTTACAAGACCTTAGGGTTAGCTTCATTAAAAACCTCCAAAAGTTAGCGTTAAAAAGTCCTTTGACCTTAGGCCAAGCTAGGGTTGACCTTGAGGTGGGAATCCTACCCAAGCATGAGGTGCTTTTCGGCTTGCTATCTAAAGTGCTTAAAGTGTTGTGGGAACCTTGCCCAAGCTTGAGATGATTCTCATGCTTAAATGACTAAGATTCTTGAAGTGTTCAATTCAAAGATAAACTCTCAAGAGGCATAAATGGTTTTCATGCTTAATTGATTAAGTGCTTGAAGTGTTTCAATTCAAACCAAATGACTTAAGAAGCATAAAAGACACATGTCAAAATCCTCCACATGTGTCCCTCGTGATGTGCTTGAATCCTATTGGATAGGCTTTAAAGGGATCCAATGAGAATTTAGATGCATAAAAATAAATAATTAAGTTCTTTCTCTCAAAGAGGATAAAGAAGACATATGTCCAAAAATGATATAATTAAATAATACAAGAGAGAGAGAGAGAGAGAGAGAGAGAGAGAGAGAGACCAAGCTTGAGAGGGGTGCGGTATACTCTACCACACACACTCTCAATATATGATGTGCAAAGTGCAAGAGCTCCATCTCCTTCTTCAACCTTGTTGAGAAGTGGAGAGCCTACACCAGCACTCTTGGCTATGGAATGCAAATCCAACCAAGAGACATGCTTCACTGCTTAAGCTTGCCATCTTTTTCATCTTCATTACTATGCTATTATGCTATGCTAAGCAAGAAGAGTGATGATATGTGAGGAAATACTTCTTTTTCCTATGAATGATTCTTCTTCCTCTTCCCTACCCTCATTCCTTGCTTGCTCTCTCCACCTTCGATGTAACATTTAATGCACTAGTAACTTGTGTGTAGCGGAAATTGATAACATAATGAGCATTTCATTAAGAATAAGTTCCTAATGAGGATAGATAGAGTACTGAATTTGAGAAAGCAACATAGCAATTTACACCTAGTTAATTTGGCATTGACAATACTTGAAAAGAGAGAGAAATAGAACAATTGACAGCAGTTGAGGACCGGATTTACATGGAGCCGATCCCCCCTCCATAAAGGTGTTGTATTATAGCTTCTCCCATCTCAAAGGAGAACTTGTACAATATAATTCTTGTGTTCCTTGACAAAACTCATTGGTGCAATGAAGATGGAAGCTTCATGCACCAAATTATTCTTGAAAAACACACCTAGTGTCCCTAGCCTCAGTCCCAAGACCTCACACACCTTCAAAAATGGTGAGAGCTAGCAAGGAATGAGGATAGATTGAGAGGATACAAGAAATAAGTATTCTCCTCACATAATCACTCTAATAGCATAGCTTAGCTTAGTAATTAGCATGGTAGAGGAGATGAGCATGACATGGAAGCTTGGCTGTTGGTTGGATTTGCATTCCATAGCCAAGAGTTATTGGTGTAGGCCTCTACTTCTCAATTCTTGGAGAAGGAGATGGAGTTCTCCTTGCACACATGAGTTGTGTGTGTGTGTGGCAATGAGTTAGAGTAAAATGCAACCTTCTCTCTCATCTTGGTCGACCCCTCTTGTTATTTTCTCATGCTGGCATCCAATTGGCCCCTGTAAAGCTTAGCCAATCACAAATTACGAGCATAATTGCTAGCCTTGTGACATGTGTCCCCCCTTTCCCCTTTTGTGAGAGCTTTAGGTAATTAAGTAATTCAATATAACTCTCATTGGACCTCTTAATCTTCTAGCCAATAGGAATCAGGCAAGCCATTGGTCTACTGCATGCTCATTGGACCCCTTGGTAGACTATCCAATAGTCTTCTAGGGAGCTTAATTTCTATTGCTTCTTTTATCAAGCATTTTTAAATTGATTAGAATAATTTCACTCTAGCCTAATCTCATTGGTCCACCTCTATGGCCATCCAATAGGATTTGAGGGAAGCTTGGGGGCAACTGACCTAGGAGCCTGACATGTGTCTAGTATTTCCTTTGTGTAAAGGGGGAGCTTTGGAGTGTGTGTGGGTGTGTGTGTTTCTCTCTCATCCCCTACTCTCATGGCTCGCCCCCTCCTCGATAGGGACATGGGAAGACTTTTTAGTCTTCCCATGACCATCCAATTTTCTGCTACATTGGCCTTTGGACAATTGAATAAAAAATTAGGGACCTTAGCCTATGGAAGTCTTAATGGAGCTAAACCTTAGATCTTTTAAGCCCCATGAAGCTCATTTATCTTTTGCAGATTGTCCCCCTTTGGATCCCTATTTTCCCTCCTTCGAATCCCTGTAGAGATCGGTCTGGTAGCCTTACCAGTATTCTAGCTTTTACTCCCCTGATACTTTCCCATATTAAATGATCAGTTTAACATGAGAAAATCATTTGGGAGAATTAGATATTAGTTTTTATGACATAATTAGATATTAGTTTTTATGACATAATTAGATATTAGTTTTTATGACATTACCCCTCTCTTGAAATCATAGTCGTCCTTGACTATGAGGTAGAGAAGATAAAGCCTAGTGATTAGTCCGTTTACTAGTGGGTAGAGGATTCCTATTTTACACTACGAAACCATTCTAGAATGGATGACTAGTCCATTTGGTGCTTGATCGCCTTAGCTGCCACAAGCATGTCTGCACATTAGTCCGTATCTATCTTCCATAGTAGAGTGACAAGCTCTGCTTGGTGTTCGGGAGACGTCGTCTCCCCAAACATGATCCTAAGCATGCATACTCATTAACATGAGAGTCTGATAAGATAAAAACGTTGTTCATTTATACATATTTACATTTGCTTACTCTAGGGAATCATTGTAAGAATTGACAAGGTTTAGATTCCTTTAATTGTATGCCTTGTATCCATCTAGCATCTTCAAAGGATAACTTTTAAACTTGATAAGATATCATTGGATAGTGACCACCTTGTAATACCTTGTCTTCATCTCAGAGAATGGACTCGGACTGCAACACCTCTTTTTGGTCCTTGATCTCCGATGGGTCTTCGATGATTGCTTCTTGAGGTGGCTCTCTTTTGTAAGGCTTTAATAGACTCACGTGGAAAGCGTTGTGCATGAGCCAATGGTTGGGCAACTTGAGTTGGTAGCGGGTCGCCGTGATGGACGTCTGCAACATAGATTTCTGGCACTAACATAATGTCAATACTTAGGGAAAGTGACTCGAATGGGGCACAGAAACTCTTTGAGATCGTCAATCTCATGCAGTGAACCTAAACAAGCAAACACAACAACTCTAGAAGAAAACCAACACTCAATGATCATGGAAATCTACCTATGTCCTTTCTCACAACACTAGGTCATCACGCCATTTCGGAACTCGAACGGACTCAAACTGCAATGAAACTTTAGGAGGAGGTCTAGGACACCTAGGGGCACTATCCTAGGAAGTCTGGTTGCAATCCAACAAGGTACCAAAATCATGATCCATCATGAAAAAGGTCCTAAAAACTGCAACAGAACTATCCATAAAGGTCGCCATATGGTCTAGGAACACTCTCCTATGGTCAAAACGACTATAAACAATGATTTAAGCACTCAAATCTGCAATTATATCTCACATACGCGTAGTCGCAAACCACAACAAAACTGACAATGCTTATACTTAATTGAAAGAGCAAAGAAAGAGGAACACAATGCAAGTTTTGGATTTGAAAACTGATTACCCATTCATTAACTACGATGATTACAAGGTGGAGCAGCTCATAGACGTTTTTTGAGCTCCTTCTTCTTCTAAAACTAAGCCTTCGTTTACATTAAAGTTATTGACCTTTATACCTAAGGCATTCTAAATGGCCAATGGCCGGCTCACACGGACTCAGGGAATTGACCTGCTACTCTAGAATTAGGATTTACATAGAGTATCACTACACTAGCTCGAAAAACTAATAGAGTACAAATGTGGTGTCCGGCTATGTGTTCGGCTAGTTGGACGCCCGTTTGATCTATCCTCAAACATTCCCCCCTTCCTAAATCATGTCGTCCCTTGACATGACCTTGTGCAGTCTTGTCATAGGGTTGTCTTCAGCTTTGTCTTCAAGGTTGGTCTTCCGCGTGGGAAGTGCTTTGTCGTTGATCACGCTCTCCCCTTTTTAAAGTGATTTATAGCTGTCATGTTGTTGATTTGTGATTTGAGCTTGATTGTTGAGGAAACTTTTCTTCTTGTTTTGCATTCGCCTTTTTGTTGCCAATCTTAGCCACCGTAAAGATGGGTGTTGATGTGTCTAATCTTGTAGAATTGATCCTCTTTGAGGCGTGGACTTTATGATGGATTTGTTTTCCATGTCCACTACAATTTGAGTTGTCTTCAATAGGTCACCAAAGTTGAAGCACTATGTGAGCTACTTTTGATTGTTGTGGATAGCTCGCTTGCTGAATTTTTCATTGCTTGTCGTTGTAGGCCGTTCTTTGATTTGCCATTATTTGATGGAGCTTCATTGTCGACTGATAACATATTCTTTTGATACACATATGGAGACATGCAATTTTTGCTCTAAGTCATTGTCAATTGATTTGGGTAGCCATTTGCTTATTGTTGATGTAGAAGGAATAAATATATAAAAGAATTTGATGATGAGGGTTACTAGATTAGGGTCTTAAAACCTGGATGACCAAATGGAAAAACCCGGTGGAAGAAAAGTGTCTTTGGTATACGCTCTTATTGGAGTTGAGCATTTGGACTTGAAGTACCTGTCATGCAAGGTGAGTGCTCGGGAGAAACAAAGGAAGATTTCCTAATGCAAGTGCCAATTATGGGACACTCTATATGCTTATGAGAAGTTTTCAAACAAAAGCATGTAGTGTAAGAGATGGAGATGATGGGTGCTGCAAGGAACAAATATAGCACATGTGACATCAAAGGACGTCTCAATAGATTCCACGTTTCCAAGAAGGGTTTTTGATGTAGAAGCTTCTCCACTCATTCCTCACTGTGTTGAGTGTGTGTGTCTTTTGGACTTCCTCCTGCACTTACCACTATACTACAATGACTTCGACTCTTATGCTCACATATACCAACATGAGCAACACAACATAAATATGCTCAACTCTTCCAGCTTGAGCAATACCTAGAATAGCTAAGATGCTTGGACCACAAAGAATATTACATGAAGGTTTGGGACTAACGCCTCGCTCATTTAGTGGCTTAGCTGCCCGACTCTGACTTTTATGCCATGTATTTTTAATGGCGACGTGGACTTACCTGTTCAAGGCCAAAAACCCAATTCCATAAGTTCTGGAAATTAAGGCCTCTTCCATTGGGTTGGTCTTTGGATGCCACCATTTTGTCGAGTAGGTTGGCATATTTTTTGGCTCCTCTTGACTTTCTCGTCGTATGTTGTCACTACTTTGTGAAACAAGTTCTTCAGCTGTTGTAGAGACCGATGGAGCCTTTTCTTTATCTCCCATGAGAAGTGGTTGCATCTGTGTGTGGGTTCTTTATGTTTGAGTTTCCACGAGCAATTTTGGTCCTTGTGTGACCATCTTTGGCATTTTATCTTCTTCTATAATTTGATGGACACTAGGCTTCGATAGCCATAACTGATTGTTTACGATGTAGAAGCCTTGATATTGGAGTTGATGACGAGGCATCCATCTAGAGATTGCAGAAACCTTGGTTGCAATTGGCTTCTATTGGCTATTGGTTATCATTGATTGCCTTTGGGTAGAAGCTTGTGCTGCATGATTTCTCTTGGTTGTTCCAGATTGAGCTACAATTTTTGGTAACCATATTTGAGGGTTACCTTCATAAAATCCTTGTGCTTTGAGTAGCTTCACTGGAATCATCCACTACTTCACGTATTTGTGTTGGGTAGCTTCGTCGAGGTCTGATTTTGGTACCCAAACTTGTCGCATTTCTTGCTTGGAAGGTCTTTTTGTCTGCCTTTTGTGTTTTTTCTTTCTCCTAGTTTAGTTGTTTGTCTTGCGCTTATAGCTCGCCTTGCTCATTGTATAAATATTTTCTTGAAACGAGTAGATCCAAGCTGTTACTTTAGGCTTTTTGGCCCAAACATTAGTGTTTCCCTGGAAGTAGCTTTGAGAAGTGATTGAATCATTTTATGCTACCCACCCTATCACCTTTTGTTGTTGTGGTGAACCCGTGTTTCATGTATCCAAACTGGGTCTTTGACTTGGATGTGCTCTTTGGATACCAACACTTGGTTGATATTCTTCGGCTCTTCTGGATTCTTTTTTGTGATGGAAACTTTTGATAGACTTTTTGCTTTGGTTTCCATTGCATTGTTGATGGTGTGGCTCTTGATGTAGAGGCTTCGTGGGAAGTTTGATGGAGGCTTGTTGAAGGTAAAGTTATCGTGCGAGTTTGATATACTTCAGTGTTTACCTTTGCTTTACCTTTTTCCACGATGGTTGGTTGCTCCTTTTCTGCATTGACTTGAGGTGCTTTTGGGATTTTTGATGGTGTTGTTGCTGAAGATTTTCCTTGTGGTTGAAAGAAGATGTTCCTCCATCTTTCTATCAGGATCAGATTGTCTTTGATATGATGGGAGTCGATTAATGTGGAAAGTATCCTTGTACTCCGCAGTACTCAACTTGAGTACGGCTTCTGCCATGCCAAAGCTAGGAATCGGGTTTTTTGAACTTATATACATGATCTTCTCTAGGTCGGTGATTGGCGGCTCCCCCATCATTATCCACGTATCATAAGACATTAGATTCTTTGTTGCTTTTGGATCTATCATAGCTGAACGTGTGATTTTGAGTCATGTTTCTCCGCATATGCTGAATTTGGTTGTCATAGAAGACAATTGATCTTCATCCTTATCCATGTTCTTGTCTTGAGCTTGCGTTTGTTGAAGATTTGCCGTTAAACTTGGAAACTTTACTTCTTCATCTGCTTTCATTTTCTCTTTTTCTGTAGTCGACTTCTTTGAAACAACTTTTATCGATTCTTCACGTATGTCAATGATGACATATTCTTGTGGTTGCTCTGCTTCCTTCGTTTGCACCTTGGAACCATGCTCCAGAACGTAGCTATTTGTCTCACCTTTTCTGCTTTCACACTCACAAACTTCATTAGCTTCCTTCAACACCTCATTCACACACACATCAAGAGTCGCCAGTATTTGATCCCATCCAAAGGGTTCAAATAACTCCTCTGGAAATGGCTCTGGTACATATGCCTCATCTTCTACTGAACGCTCTAGAATGCAATCTTCCTTTCCAAGACTTCCACTCTCAGGAGCTCCGTACATCCAAATATGCACTTTGCTTTTGAAATCAGTTGTGGAGTTTAATTCCTCCCCCGGGGTTCACTCTACATCTCTATAACTATGATCTTTGACACTGATTTTTGTTGTGACCTCTTTGTGTCTCAAGTAGATATAGTCATAGCCCCAGTTTTGTACCATTTTGAGCTGACGCATGAATGGTCTGCCCAATATGATATCAAAGTTGCTGCTCTTGTCAAAATTCATTATGGCAAAGGTATACTCATACTCGATGCCACACGAGGATACAATGATTTGTCCTAATATTCCAATCGGTTTCTCCGTGTATCCATCCGCTAATTGCAGTTTCATTCGAGTTTTTGTAAGAGTAGGCTTTCTCCATTTTTTCCATATTTCTTTGGTTGTAATGGCAATTCCTGCCCCACTATCTAATATAGCAACCGTCTTTATGCCTTTGTACTCAAGTGGTAAGGTGGTGTTTCCTTCTTGTCCTTCACAGTAGTCACCCACCTTATTTATTGGTACTGGCTTTGTTTGTTGTTTCTTAGGCATGGTGTCATCCATATTTTCATATGCAAGTTGGTCATGTGAAGGTATTTTCAACCCCATATTTTCCAAGTTTTTGCCCATTTGGCCCCATAGATGCGGTCTAATTTTTAGTAGCTCTGAGAGATAGAGTGTGCATTGTATGAGAGAAGACATCAATTCATGCAAACTCTTGGTATCCATCTTTTTTGGTGTGGCTTTACATTGAGAAGGTACCATTTTAACCTTTGATTTTGTTTCAAGTTCTCCTATGAAAGATGGAAAAGTCTTTAGAGAGTGTGGTTTACTCTCTTCAGATGCGACAGACCCGACATCCCCGTATAGAGATCGTATATCCCCTCGGAAAAATTCATGATCCATGTTGATCTCAGGGATAGGTGCTGAATGTAAAGTAGCACTACCATCTTTTTGGTTTCTGATTGATAAGGATTGTGGCCACGGTTCTTCTACCTCCGAAATAGGCATCACTGCTTGTGAGCCCACCCCATCTGTGGTATTGGCTACTTCCCTTGTATCTACAGGTGCCTCAACTCCCGGATCTTCCTCTTTGTTTATAATACCACAACTTTCTAATTCTTAGACTTTTTCACGGATTAGCACCTCCGTTTTGGGAGCATCTAGAACTGGTTCCATAAGAGCTTAGGCCTTTTGGATGAGCTCCTTGCACATTTGCAACCTCTCTTTTTCATACCCTGGATGAGGATATGCCAACAATCTATCCTCCTAGGTTTGGTTGGGTTTTAGCCTAGCTTCATAGGCCTTCAAAATTGCATCTAAAGCTTTAAAGACATTTTCCACTAAAACTGAACCTCCGGAGTTAGTCTTTGACTCTTTAAGTCCCTTTGCGTTTTTGTTACTTTCTTGCTCTTGTCTAAGCTGCTCTCTTGTTTAATTTGGTTTAGTTTCCAAAGCCGCTTTCTCCTTTAGCTTCTTCAATTTCATTTTGTCTCGTCTGCCTTTCCATGATCTTCTTCTGAAGGTTCTCACCAATTTGTTCTTAAATTCTGTTTGAACAGGCAATGTGGCTTTTTTAGCTGGTTTGTTTTTGGAAGCTTCTTAAGCTTGAGCTCGAGTCATCATGTTTAAAGGAATGGTGGGTTCTACCTCGGATCCGCTTGAAGAAGGCATCATGCCTACAACATTCATTGTTGCTTTCTTGTTGTAGTCTGGATTTTTAGCATAGTTTTGGTGTAGATGGTCAAAATACGAATAGCTCAATTTGTGGACCCTTGTTTGGAAAACTTCGCGCCCAATAGTCAGCTCCACATTCATAGCATGGACTTCTTGTTTCATAGTTGGTGATCCAGCCAATGGTTGTTCTTGCATGGTAAGAATGTTATTTGATCCATACTCACGATGATCATTGGCTATGAACATGAGCGTATTCGCATCCATGGAGTACTGATTTCTCATGGGTTGTGGCACATACGTTGGCTGAGTGTACTTAACTATCACTCTCCCATCATTCATAAGTGGTGGTTGTTGCCCTAGCACACGTTGTGGCTTTGGTTGAGTCCTACACCATGGAGTGGGATGATCCCCTCCACAAGTATTACATATCCTCAATTGAGGTTGTCGTACATCTAAGTTTTATTTGTAGCCTTGGTTTATTCTTCTAATCACCCCCTCGACCACTTGATCAATGATTGGTTCCAAGGAGTTTGAACATCTTTCTTTGTGGTGGGTTCGCTCTTTGGAGAAGAGACACTACTAGTCCTATTGTCTATGTCTTTAGTCACCTCTCCGTAGGCCTTGCAATTGTCAACTAGATATAGAGCTTCTCTAGCGTCTTGCTCAAATGTAGTGCATCCCTTCAAATATAGGTCCTTTTTTAGAGTTTCATTTTTCAAGCCCTCTATGAAGAGAACTGATAATTTCTCATCTTGTGGTAGCTCTCTCACAGGACATCTCTCAATGTATTGTTTGAAGCAAAGCAGAGCTTCCTTCACTCTCTCGTTTGATTTTTGTTTGAAAGCGTAGATTTGGGACACCGTGTTGTGTTTGATTCCCCTTTTTGAGAACTCTAAAATCTCGTGTAAGAGTTGTGCTATGTTTGGAAAATCATCTCTATTTAGAGGTTGGAACCACGTCAAAGCTGTTCCTTCTAATGTCAACCCAAATCCCTCATACTGAGTATGGAAATCCGCATTTTTTTCAGCTCTCAAAACTTGTTTGAAGAGAGAGACATGAGCATATGGATCCCTTGACCCAATGTACTTTGTCTTGACAGATTGTGCCACTTGATATAGTCTTAATTGATGTGGTTCAGTCACCAACCTAACCCACTTTTGGTCTCTTGGAAAGACGTCTCTCGTCCTCTCCTCTAGTCTTGGAGAGAATCCTGGTGGAATCCTCTTTGATGTGTACTCTGGCATCATTTTTGGCTGAAAGTAAGTAGAGATTGGAGTACCCTTGTATGTATATCTCTCTAGGTCAATTGGATCAACAAGTTTGTACTCACGTCCAAACTTATCTACCATCAAAACTTGCACTCCGTTGTCATCTATATACATGAATGCATAGAGGTTCTTATGGGTAGTCAACTCTCGAGCATAGGGCTCTACACACTTGTAGAAGATGTATGGATCTCCGTTTGTGAGTCTATATAAGCCCTCATGAGTGTAATTCGTAAGCACTCTCATGGATTCATTGGTTTTGATGAATCTCACGTTTGGTTTGTTGATCAGAGGATGCCTCTCCTCTATGTATTCTCCTAATCCCCCTATTGTTGGCATTGCAATGTTTCTTGCATTTTTCATGTCTCTGAATGGAGTAGAGAACCCTGGTGGTGGATGATTTGTCATGGCCAAGTCTCACTCAGATCTCTCAAGATAGTACTTGACAAGCCCACTTTGGCTAAGTGCAACTTATCCCTTGCTGCCCCTGATCAGGTCTCTCAAAAGTCAGGAATTTGTGAAACTAGTCTTGGGGTACCCTAAAAGTTTGGATTTAGGAAACCTAGAAAAATGCAGCAAGCTATTGCCCGCAAGCTTTCTTCCTAGCTATACCTGACTCAATTTGGAGTTGTCTATCAAAAGGTAGAGCACTTTTAGTGAACTGCACTTGAAACTACACTCAAAACAGTCTCAAGACCAGAACACAGGAACTTTGGCTTGTATCTTGGTCTTCAAAAGGTATTTTTAGCTCAAACTTGAGATTTGGGATGTCCTCAAGTATGTCTACAAGATTACCAAGTCAGATACCCCCACTATGCTAAGAGGTACATGGATCGCGATCCATGTTCCCTATCAAATTTTTTTCTCCAAATTTTTCCGAATTTTTACTGTGTGGAGACAAGGTCATAAGCAGGCTATATACCTATTTTTAGCCAATTCTAAGGTTGAGGTACATGGATCGCGATCCATGTTCAACCACATCTAGACTTGTCCTCTCAGGATTTTGTTCCTGACTATGTCCACATGCTAAATCTCAAATATTTTTGGATTTGGACTTGGTTTGATAGGTCAAATGGCCAACACTAGGTCTGCACTGCGGGTTTCAGTCTGTCACCTGTTTTGCTCTCTTTTGACCCAAATTTGCTCAATTCTTCCAAAATTGGAGTTGGGGATATGTTTCCTTATGTGTGCCCTATTGATCTGGAAAATTTCAAGTCAAGCTATCACTCTGGGTACATGGATCGTGATCCATGTTTGGAGCCCAAATTAACTTTTCTTTGTACCATCAGAATCAACATGATTAGGAGGTCCTATGGTATCAATCTTTGAAAGTTCGGTCAGTTCTGGCACTTTGTCAGAATACTTGACAGTTCTGTGCTTTTGGTTTGGTTTTAGGTATCCAAATTTAGTTTTGAAAAAACCACTAGACTTCTTGTGATGTCCCCTAGCTATGGTGAAAATTTGGTATTAGTCTGTGACAAAGGAACATGGATCGCGATCCATGTACCTATGTGTCAGATGGTAATAAAACTTGGCACACAGCTTCGCCTTGGTCCACTGATCCTTGCTATATGGTTTTTATGTGATTGGACTTGTTTAGGTCAGGCAAAAGTCAATCCTGTTGGAATTAGGGTTGCAGAGAAACACACACAGCTTGAAGAAGACGAAGGAAGCTCAAGGCACACAATAGAGATTATGTTACTTAGTGTGCAATGGAAAGATAGATAGCCCTAGACTAATGGGTGTATGTACAATGCACGGGGGAAAAAACCTCCTAAAGAGGGAAAAAATGCCCCGGCGGTCCTAGTGTGTTCACACACATCACTACCACATGTATATGGTAAAAAATCCCCCTTGGAGTGATGCGGTGAACAAGAGCTGGCACATGAGTAAAGGGAAGTGCCATGCCCTGAGGATAGGATCAGTCCACAAAGGGGAGTAAGCCCAAAGCTTTGCAGAAAGCTTCAAGCTTCTCACGAGACAATGCCTTTGTGAAAAGATCTGCAAGGTTATCTTGTGTTGGCACATAAGCCAAGCTGATCTCTCATGCTGAGAGCCTCTCCCTGACATAGTGGTAATGCACCTCAATGTGCTTTGTGCGAGCATGGAAAACTGGTTTCCTCGCAACTACCAATGCGCTTTGACTATCAGTGTAGATAGTGTTGGCAGTGTCTTGTCCAACACCCAAATCAGCCATAAGGCGTCTGAGCCATACACACTCAACCGTAGCTGTGAAGATTGCCCTGTAGTCAGCCTCACAACTCAAAGTGGCCACAGTAGGTTGCTTCTTGCTCAACCATGATATACATGAACTGCCAAGCATGAAACAAAAACCACTTGTGGACACTCGCGTGTCAAAACAACCGGACCAATCTGAGTCCGAAAAAGCATGTAAGTCTGGCGGCAATGATCCCCCCTTGGGATAAAACAAGCCAAGATGTAAAGTGCCACTAAGGTAGCGGAAAATCCTCTTGACAGCCTGCCAATGCTTAAACATTGGGCTATGCATAAATCTGCTGACCTGTGAGACTGCAAACTGAATATCCGGCCTCGTGTTGCATACATAAATGAGGCATTCAACAACATTTTGGTAAAGAGTGACATCAGCAGGATCGCCAGCATCATGTAGACTCAACTTCAAACCTGTTTCCATGGGAGTGGCAATAGGTTTGCAATCCTCAAGTCCAAACTTACATAGCAATGTCTCTATGTAACTTTTCTGGCAATGTCTCTATGTAACTTTTCTAACACAAGGCAATACCACCATCACACTGCTTAAACTGTATACCCAAATAATGATGCAACAGCCCCAAATCTTTCATCTTGAAAGTAGCATTCAAATCAGCCTTAAATTCAGTAATATGTCTCATTTGGTCCAGTGATCAGCAAATCATCAACATAAAGAACCACAATGACAAGTACATCACCCTCACGCTTTACATACAATGTGCTTTATGTTGGACTGTTACGAAAGCCTCATTTAACCAAATGAGTGTCAGCTTTCTCATACCAAGCACGAGGAGATTGCTTCAACCCATACAAAGCCTTCTTACATCTGCACACTTTGTCCTCTTGTCCTTTTATGACAAAACTGCGAAGTTGCGTTACATAAACTTCCTTAAATATGTCACCATTCAAGAAAGCAGCAACAATGTCTGATTGATGTACATCCCAACCAATTTGAGCTGCCAATGCACATAAAAAACGCACAGTAGTCATACGACAAGTGGGAGCAAAAGTCTCTTCATAATCTATGCCTTTTTGTTGTGCATAACCCTTTGCAACAAGTCGAGCTTTATGGCGATCGATCTCACCATCCGGCTTGCGTTTCAACTTGTAAACCCACGTCGTACCAATGGCCTTTTTGCCAGGAGGAAAATCACATAAAGTCCATGTGTCATTTTCTATAAGTGCATCATATTCTGATTGCATGGCAACCATCCAATTTTATGAATTCTGTGCTTCATCAAAAGACAGAGGCTCCTCAACATCATGTAAACTAGACACAACCAAAGCATAACAATATGATGCATAAGATGCATGGCGAGATCTTGAATGAGTACGACTAGACAAAGGTGCATCCAATTTACTGTCACACAAAGTGTGCACCAACCATTTTGGCATACCTCTAGCCTGCTCATTTTCAGCCCTTTCCTCATTAAGTACATCATGTACATCTGCATCAGTAATAGGCTGATCTAAAACATTTTCAGAAACCCCCATAGGATGTACATTTTCCTCATTGGAACTTACATTCGTATTTCCACCACTGAAAAGAGGCAACAAAGTGTCATAAATGTCCGGTGAGCTTACATTACTGTCTCTAGTACATGATAGCAAGGGCTGAACAGAATCTTCCACAAACACTACATCCCGAGAAACCAGAATACGTTTTGTTTGTGGATGATACAACCTACAACCTTTGTTTTCAGCACTATAACCAACAAAAATACATTTGACAGCCTTATCATCCAATTTTCTGCGCTGCACTTGTGGCACCAAAGCATATGCCAAACAGCCAAAAACACGCATGTGCTCAATAGAAGGCTTTCTATCATGCCCATGCTTCATATGGAGTAATAGACTGCAAAGATTTTGTAGGACACATGTTAAGTACATAAGTGGCACACATGATGGCCTCAAGCCAAAAAGAATGCGGTAAAGCTTGACTTTTGACCATACATCGTGCCATTTTCATCAGTGACCTGTTTTTCCTCTCAGCAACACCATTTTGCTGAGGCGTATAAGGCACTGTACATTGGTGTTTTATCCCACGACTAGCCAGAAATGCATTAAATTCATGAGACATATACTCCCCCCCTCGATCGGAACGGAGGGTGCCCATAGTACATTTTGAGACATTTTCATCCATAGCCAAAAATTGTTTGAAGCACATGAAAACTTCGGACTTCAATGAAAGTCACGAAGTACAGGTAATTGCCCAAGGACGGAGTTTGCATGGGCCCACAAACATCACTATGCACAAGCTGCAACCTGCACGTGGCCCGAAATGAACCATCCTTTGGAAACTTAGAACGCTACATCTTACCCAAAATACAGCCTTCACAAACATGTTTGACAGGTGCTTCAAGAGGCCGAAAAGAAGCAACCATATCAGATTTCTGCAAATGTAGCAAACTGGCAAAATTCAGATGACCAAAACGTGCATGCCAAAGTTTTGCATTTGAAATAGCCCTTGAATCTGCAACAGCATTTGCAAAAATTTTTCCACACTTGTCATACAAAGTGAGCTTATACAGCCCACATCACAAAAGCCCAGATGCAACAATTTCATTACGAAAACTGAGATCATGAACTGTACATCTGTCATCCACAAATTTGACTACAAGTCCAAGTCTAGCAAGTGCGGATACAGACAAGAGATTCTTCTTGATCCCAGGTACATAAAGTGCATCAACAAGTGTGAAGGAACTGCCATTAGCAGCAGTGAGCACAATCTTTCCAACTCCCTGAATTGGATAAGAGGCGTTGTTGGCACAAGTGACTGAATTCCCATGAGGGACTGACTCGAGAGAGGTAAAAAATTCACGATGTGAGTTAATGTGCTTTGTAGCACCACTGTCGAAATACCACACATGTGAATCTCAACAAATGACAAGCATGCATCATGGACAACAGGATTGTAAGTGCCCTCTGCGCTAAAAGCCCATTCTGCATCAACATCAGCAACACAGTCTCCTTTCACAGAAGACTCAACAATGGTTGCATTTGTAGTGGAACCAACATTTGCAGTGGAACCACCCTCTTTCTTCTTATCCTCTTTGGCCTTCAACTTAGGACACGACTTGATCAAGTGATCATAAGATTTACAATAATGACAACGCATCTTCTTTTTGCCCTTATCACCAGAATTGCCAGACGAAGTGCTGCCAGCAGAAGCATTAGGAACAGAATTTTTGCCACTCGCAGCAGAACCATAAGAAGTGGCTGCATTACTGTTACCACCCTTTCTTTGAGAAGCAATAAAAGCCTATTCAACTGCACGTTGCCTAGTCCTGTTTTTTCTAGAAAGTGACTCTTGCAACAACAATGTGCATAATGCATCAAACTTGACAACTTCAGGATTTCCTTGGGTCATCAGTCTCCAAGTACTAGCAAAAGTCTGGTAGGAATCTGGTAAGGCATCAAGAACAGTCTGCACAAGGGAACTGTCTGAAATGACTTCACCTGCAGAAATAAGCTGCTCATTGATATCCTTGACACTAGCAAGGAAAGTGTCCATATCATCTTCTTCATGCATAATCTTCGACTCCAACTCTTTACGCAGCAAAGCAATTTTAGCGTCATTGCGGCTTGCATAAAGACCTGCTAAAATATCCCAAGCCTGTTTTGCAGATTTTGTTGAACGGATGTGAGGAACAATGGTGCGCTTCACAGACAACACAATCAATGCATGAGCCTGCGCATCTTTAACATCCTAACGAGCTTATTCTGCCGTAGGCAAAACAACTCTAACAGTTGCAATCCTTGCAGCAAGACCTGCAACATCCTCAACATCGCCTACATCCTCAGAACCAGGACGTACATCAATTCCCTGCACAATGTTCCAGACACCCTTTGACACAAGAACATGTTGCATCATATAAGCCCACATAGGGTAGTTGTCCCCATCCAACCTGTCCTCAGCAGCAAACATCTTGAACACATATGTGTTGTTGTTGTCAGCCATGGTAAATGTTGCACTTGATGTGAAAACTGCCCAAAAATAGGAGAAACGGAGCAGGAACAACCTGTGCTACATAGCACAAACCGTAGAAGACTACAAGGCACCTATTATGCAGAAAGCAGCACTGACTGAAATTCTGCACAAAATGACGAAATAGCCTGTGCAGTATTGCCTCTAGTGGAAACGAAGGTCGAAATGAGCCCAAATCAAAATTCTGAGCAGACCCAACTCTTCGAGCTATCCCAAAATTTTTGTCGACCTGCGAACGCTCGCCAAAGCTCACTGAAATCGGAGAAAGTGAGCAGGCGTGTGCTGGAGCAGCTGGCGACTAAGCCCGAGAGGACGTGACCTGCTCTGATACCAATTGTTGGAATTAGGGTTGCAAAGAAACACACACAGCTTGGAGAAGACGAAGGAAGCTGAGGGCACACAATAGAGAGTATGTTACTTAGTGTGCAATGGAAAGATAGATAGCCCTAGAGTGATGGGCGTATGTACAATGCATGGGGGAAAAAACCTCCTAAAGAGGGAAAAAATGCATTGGCGGTCCTAGTGTGTTCACACACATCACTACCACATGTATATGGTAACAAATCCACAGGTCTGTTTTAGGGCTTCCTCTTTGAACAGTTTTTGACTCTTTTTACCCACTTTTTGAACTTTTTGGACAAAATTCTTTGGGGAATTTTGTTCACAATGGTCTTTGCAACAGGCTTGAATTTTTTTTTTTCCAAAAGTTTCTCAGAGGTACATGGATCGGGATCCATGTTCCACCACTGTTGGATTTGAACTTTAGGTGTGCTGATAGCTTGTGATGTTTGTAGCTTGCTCCACAAATCTTTTTGAATTTGGATCAGTTTTGCCCTACTAAATCTGGCTTCTATAGTCTGTTATGACAATTTTGACAATGAGCTGTTTCTGGCTCTTTAGACCACTTTTACAACTTTTTTTCATATGGTTCTTTTGGGAAAAGTGTAGGTAAATGGATCGCGATCCATGTTTGGAAGCCAAACTAACATTTTTTGGTACCATCAGGATCAACATGTTTACTAGATGCTATGGTATCAAAAGTTTTGGATTTGGACTATTTTTTGTCATTCAAAAGCAAGTTCTTATGTCTATCCTGTGATTTTTTGCTATCTGGCAAAATTTTGGTGTTTTGATCAACTTTTTTCAATTTTTTGACATGGTGCCTTTTGGGAAAGTTGTTCAAAATGATATCACGGATGTACTTGTCAAATATCAACCCAAAATGTCAAAAGGTACAGGATCGCGATCCATGTTTGGCAGCATTTTTTCATGAATTTTGTTCTGCAGGTTCTCTATACCCTGTAGAAGCCAAATCTCACCCCTTTCTTAATTTGGATCCCAAAATCTCAAGACTTGCCTAATTTTGTGTCTGAAATGCCTGTTTTGCTGTTTTTTTCCTAACAGCCAATCCTGAAGTGATTTTTGAGTTTTTCTTTCAAGCAAACTTGATCAGAGCAGTTTCCCAATGATGTACACTGTAACTGGTCACTTTTCACCAAAAATGTTTTTTTGGGGTACATGGACCGCGATCCATGTTCCTCCACAGAATCTTGTCAAACTACTCAAATTGCTTCTAGAGAGTCTGTTGATGCCTTTGATCCACAAATTTTTGAATTTGGATCAATTTTGAGGTCTCTACCATCAACTTTTCATAATTTCAGAGTTATGGTCATTTCGGCCAAAATATGGTTTTCACCCTTTTTTCCCTCAATCTTTTAGCCCAAATTTGATGGTGGTAATTTCTACTTACCCTACTCCTAAGTACTGAAATGAAACATGAAACAAAAACAAACTGAACGTTACAAAATAAAGTTGAAACAGGAAAATGGTACAACACTCTAAAAGCATAGAGAAAATTGAAGAATGAACTTCTTTTGGCTATCTCACTCATAACCCTCTTTACTTCTCAAGAATAGATCTAGCAAGTTCTCAACTTCTAGGCTCTACCAAGCATTAAACCTCGTGTCTAGCTGCTTCACTACTAAAGTGTAAATGGAATGGAGAGAAAAATCTTAAAAAAAAGAACGCTCTAAATACGCACTAGGTCACTCACCATCTAAGGATCATATCCCCGACAACGGCACCAATGTTAGCGGGTCATCGCCGAACGTCTGCAGCATAGCTTCTGGCACTAACATAATGTCAATACTCAGGGAAAGTGACTCGGATGGGGCACAGAGACTCTTTGAGATCGTCAATCTCACGAAGTGAACCTAAACAAGCAAACACAACAACTCTACAAGAAAACCAACACTCAATGATCAAGGAAATCTGCCTATGTCCTTTCTCACAACACTAGTTCATCACGCCATTTCGGCACTCGAACGGACTCAAAATGCAACGAAATTTTAGGAGGCGGTCTAGGACACCTAGGGGCACTATCGTAGCAAGTCTGGTTGCAATCCAACAAGGTACCAAAATCACGATCCATCATGAAAAAGGTCCTGAAAATTGCAACAAAACTATCCAAAAAGGTTGCCCTATTATCTAGGAACACTCTCTTATGGTCAAAACGACTATAAACAATGATTTAAGCACTCAAATCTACAATTATAGCTCACAGACGTGTAGTTGCAAACCACAACAAAATTGATAATGCTTACACTTAATTGAAAGAGCAAAGAAAGAGGAACACAATGCAAGTTTTGGATTTGAAAACTGATTACCCATTCATTAATTGAGATGATTACAAGGTGGAGCAGCTCGTAGCTTGAGCATACGTTTTTTGAGCTCCTTCTTCTTCTAAAAATAAGCCTTCTTTTACATTAAAGTTATTGACCTTTATTCCTAGGGAATTCTAAATGGCCAGTAGCCGGCTCACACGAACCTTTACAATTATCATGATATCATTAGAACTCAGGGAATTGACCTGCTACTCTAGAATTAGGATTTACATAATGTATCACTACACTAGCTCGGAAAACTAATAGAGTACAAATGTGGTGTCTGGCTATGTGTTCGGCCAGTTGGACGCCCGTTTGATCTGTCCTCAAAAAATAGTCCATGTCATTGATTGGTCTAAGAATTTGAAAGGGACCATAGTACCTTTTTGCTAACTTAGCATAGTACTTTTGGTGTCCTGTAGGATTCTTGCCCGTTGTGTGCCTTAATTGAGCCTTGGGAAACTTGAGCAAGACCCAATCATTTTGTTTAAAGGCTAGGGCTCTTCTATGCTTATTAGCATCAACCTTTAGCCTTTGCTGAGAGATGGATATAACATCCTTAATCTTTTGGAAATATTATTGCGGGTCTTGGCTATATTCATTTGCAGAGCGAAGATATTCCCATGTACCTTGAGTAGTAGGGAACCTTTTGATCTTCCCTCTATCACCTCAAAAGGTGCTTTTCTCGTGGAAGTATGTAGAGTGTTATTGTAAGCATACTCCACTAAGGGTAAGTACTTCTCCCATTGGGAATTTTGATCTATTTCTGTGACATAAGCTTTTAGTAGATCAAGAATTGTTGGGTTAGCGATTTCAGTTTGGCCATCCATTTGGGGATGATAGGCCAAAGAGAAGTTTAGCCTTGTACCTCAATTCTCAAAGAGACCCTTCCAAAAATTACGGGTCATTCTAGGATCTCTATCCAACACTATGGACATTGGCATTCCATGGTACTTGAAGATTTGTGATATAAAGAGGGTTGCCATTTGATGGGCTTTGATAGTCTTTTTGACAGGTATGAAATGTGATTTTTTGTTAAACTTGTCTACTATCATCCATATTCCTGTATACCCATGGATAGACATGGGCAATCCAAAGATAAAATCCATGGATATGCTCTCCCACGGTGAATTAGGGATTGGAAAAGATTGAAGCAATCCAGGTTGCTTCCCTCTATCAAACTTCGTCTTTTGGAATACCACACATTTTGAAACATACTCTTGTATGTCTGCTTTCATGGTAGGCCAATAGAAATATGTTTCTATCCCTTTTAGGGTGGACTGAATCCCTCTATGCCCCGCATAAGGAGGAGCATGAGATTCATACGTTACTTTCTCACGTAGTGAGTTAGTAACGCATAGTCTATTGCCATAGACAAGATAACCATCTTGTAGGGTAAATGGTTCTTTCTTCTTCCCTAGTGCAAGGGTTGAAATCACGTCTCTAAAATCCGAATCAATAGCGTACTCATCTATCATAGAAGATAGATCATCGTGAGTTGCTATGGATACCGCATTCACTGCATTCAATCTCGACCGTCTTGAGAGTGCATCGGCTACTTGATTATTTTTGCCAGCAATGTGAGCAATATGAAAATGAAATTGTGAAAGAAAATTTTCCCACCTCATTTGTTTGTTGGAGAGCTTGGTCTGTGTCATGAAGTAATTAAGGCTTTGGTGATTCGTTCGCAGAATGAAAGGAGTCCCCAGTAAATAGTGCTTCTACAAATCTAGAGCATGTAGAACTAACTGTTAAGAGTTCCTTCTCATATATATCTAGAGCTTGCTCAACAGGGTCAAGCCTTTGACTTTCATAGACTATGGCATGCCCTTTTTGGAGCAAATTAGCCCCAAGGCAATCACCACAAGCGTCACATTGGACCCCAAATGGCTTTTAGAGATCCGGTAGTGTAAGCATACGTTGAGAGATAAGATTTTCTTTAAGCTTTATAAAAGTATTGTTCTCCTTGGTGGACCATAAATACCTAACCTTTTTCTTTGTTAGGTCATGTAATGGTCCCACGATTTGTGAGAACTTTTCTATGAAGCGTCTATAGTATGCACACATACCTATAAAGCTTCTTAGCTCATTTAAATTCCTTGGGTTAGGCCATCCTTTTATTACCTCTTACTTTGATGGATCCATTTGTATGCTATCTTGAGAGATAATGTGACCTAAATATTGAATCTCTTGTAAGAAAAAATCACTTTTCTTTTGGTTTATATAAAGCTTATTCTCTTGTAAAACTTGAAATATTACCTGGAGGTGTTGCTTGTGTTCCTCTAATGAATTATAGTAGATGATTATATCACCAGTAAAGGTTTGTTGAGGCCTAAATAGTTTCTCCATCAAGCGGTTAAATGTGGCTGGTGCATTGGTCAAGCCAAAAGGCATGACAATGTACTCATAGAGACCAAACGTAGTGCGAAATGCGGTCTTTACAATGTCTTGATCAACTATCCTTATTTGATGGTAGCCACTTTTTAGGTCAATTCTACTGAAGGAGGTCAACCCTTGTAGCTTATCAAATAGGTCTTCTACTCGTGAAATGGGAAACCTATTCTTGATAGTGATCCTATTCAGTGCTCTATAGTCGACACACATATGGTATGTGCCGTCTTTCTTTTGCACTAATAACACTGGTGAACAAAATGGAGATGAGCTAGGCCTAACCGTGCCTTTCTCAACTAACTCATGCACTTGCCGTATAATCTCCTCTTGTTGAGCTTGGGAAACTCTATAAGGAGGTTTATTAGGCGGTGAACTTTCTAGAAGAAGTTCAATTGCATGGTCCATTACCTTGTTTGGGAGGTAGTTTACAAGGGATATCGTCAATAAAACATCTTGGAACCCCTTGAGGAAATTGGATAACTCTAATTCCTTTTGATTGTTTATATTTTCTTTTGCTAAAGCATCAGGTTCATTTTGAGAATCTTTAACAAAAATCATATACACAAAAGTAGAGCTTTTTATTGAATTATTGAAAGCTTGCTTAGGTACAAGAGGTATGGTACTACCCAACTCCTTAGCATCTATGTACATATCTTTTTTCATGAACTTAAAGCAGATTTTACTTTGTGCGCTCCTTGCCGCACTGTCGAAGCAAGGGACTTGCCAATACACCGTATGCGAGCCACAAACGGCTCCAAGCACACAACAAGCCTAAACTAGCAAGCTCAAGAAAACAAAGGGTGTGTCACTCACCGCTCTACGCTCGCCTTCGTGGTGGATTCCTCGCCGCGATGAAGAAGAAGCTGCAGTCGTGCCGCGCTCAACCGCTTCGCCGCCGTCGTGCCTTCGTAATGCTCGATCGCACACACACTCTCCCTCTCTCTCTCTCTCTCACACACACACACAAGGAGGTGAAGAAGAAGAAGATGGAGATGGAGCAAGAGCACTCTTCAATTGCACAAATGAGAGAATGAGTAAAAATTAGGTTTAGTTGGCTTTTATAGGAGCTCACCCCATTCACACTTGGGCGCCCATGCTTAACCAACTAATCCCTTGAATGTCCAAGTTAAAGTGCGCCTCTCATCGGCGATCACTCTACCTTTCCCTATTGGTCCGACAAGCCCGGTACCTGACTCTACCAAATACATAATACGCGTCCATCGTAGGTGATCAGGTGTCCGTGTGCCGTGAGGGTTAACATGCCCCCCTTCCTGATGTAGATTCCGTCCTCGGAAGCTATTGAGTTGAAGCTGGTTCGTCGAGGTGGAAGAGCATTTGAGATGAATGTCCTTAGCCTTCTTCAGTCACTGCAAAATCAAACAACATTGGCACAGTAATTGCATTCTCTTAAAAAGCATATGCAGTTTTAGGTAGACACATTGATTGGTAAAAGAATTTCAAACAATTTGTTAGCAATGAACATTAAATTGCAATGTAATCAAATGCATAAACAGATGTAAAGGCAAAAAATTAAACAAGTCTGGGGTCACTAATTTGACGGTCGAAAAGCACTAGAGATCAAGTATTAATACCATGGGTAAGCTTCTTAATTTTCAGTGGTCAATTAAGTTGTTTAATCGCGAGAGCCAAGTATTCATGTTCAAGGGCTGACTAGAGGCTATATCTAGAAAACCTTGTAGTTAAGCTACCATAAAAGGAATTTCTCATGAAATCATCGCCTGACTGATTACTTTTTCTTTGACCCCCCAAGGTCTTTTCACACTGATTCAATTTTGAAGTGGGTGCTTATTTTGTATGCCTTGGGTTTTTTGCTTTTCAAGGAAAAGCGCCCACACTGGGAACCTCTAGGGCTCTAGTACCATAGGCAATACATGTGAGTGAAGTACCAAATCAAGCTGAGATTTCTCTTCCAGCTTAAAATTTTACATTGTGGCACTTTGATTTTTTGTTTGTTCATTTTCATCATTTTAATTTTGTAACTTTGGGGGGTCATATAACACTGTTACACTCCCCAGGCTCATCACATTAGTAAACTCCCTTTATAATACTTAAGCTAAAGGTCAATAGGGTTAAGCCCACTAGAAAGCCCTAGTACATTTCATACAATGCTGCCTAAATCGGATTAAGAACCTAAGTAACCATTGATTATTAGGAAGGCATTCCCCATGGTATTATGAGAAGATTTCTAATACCTAGCTTGGTCAAACTAGCTTAGTCGGACTGCTTGATTTTTACCCCTAAACAAGTGATTATGACAAAAGATTGCATTGAATTAAATGTTTGATACTAAGCCAATGCGCTGAATATTATGCTACCAATCACAATCAAAGCAGACAAACATGGATGCAAAAAAGGTAAGGGCAATGCTAATGGACAAGAAACACCTGTTTGTGTTGATGGTCGCGCTTGATTTGAAGGTTCCATGAAGATCCAAATCCTATCAATAGCAACACGTTCCTGTACACACTAGGAAACAAAAGGAATACCTCCAGGAGGCACATCAGTGGGAAAAATTAAAACTCCTAAAAAACAAACTCAAAACACAATCTAGACCCCTAACCTACCTATCTGTCACCCCTTTTAGAATCAAGGAAAGAGGATATTATATAAACCGGGTGGCCACCCTAAGGCTAGGCCTCTATCCTCATCATCTAGATAAATAAAATCGTTGTCCGTGAGGCCATAGTCTTCCTCGGTCTCTATTAGTTCCTCTTCATCATCCTCTTGTGCAAGCATGCTAATCAAGAACCTCGTGATGTGTGGATACTCATCTTGTGCAAAAGAATAAGCATGTGCCATTGGAGACACATTCGCCACTGGGTAGGGATCACTAGTGAGCCATAGACGTATCAGCCATTCTAACTCCTCAAAATTTCTCTCACATGCAAGGCTCTCTATCAAATCCCATTCGCAAGAAAGTATAGGGTAGCATACGTAGAACACTTGTTGAAAAGACAAGGGGTACCTTTCCTCAAAAATAGAAGTGCATGCCTCTGGTGAAGTAGCCATTTCTGACAAGACAGATAGATTTGGTTAGGCCTTTAAAACATAAGAGTTGTTTTTGTGTGTTGCTTGACTTGACACGGTGAATTTGGACTTATATGTAAGATCTGATAGGGTGCTCTCTCATTGCTAGGCGCTCTTGCTCTTTACTATTTTTCTTTTTTTGTGAGTATAAGGCTATATATATACATTCCCTAAGATCGGAGATTAAGAGGTCAGGGAAAAAGGTTGAGAGGGAAGCAAGTGAATGATGGATGTCCACAAACACTCCCCCCTTCCTTGGGTAGATCATACCGTTTGAAATGAGCTTGTCACCCTGTGAAACCAATTGTTCCAGTTGGTAATAGGTGAGGATTTTTGCCAGTAGTTTTCTATTACCCTAGGTGCCTCGTCAAGTTGTAAGGGTGGTAAGGTACTCTCCCAGGATTTTATTTGCAACGTTGTTGTAGGTGGTGAACTTACCCCGGAAGGTGCAAACTCTTTCGTGCTTGGATGGATATGTACAGTGGTAGGTGGAGGTTGTGTCGAAGCTTCTATTTGCATATAGGAACTACATGAAGAGCAAGAAGCTTCATTTGATTTCCCTGTTCCTGAGCTAGGTGGAACAAATCGTTCTTTCTTTGGTACCCAAACTAGCTCTAGAACGGGTGTGTAACATTCCATGATTTTTTCCTTTCCGCGATTTTCAATTTGTTTTGGAGCCACAGGATTGGGTTTACATGGGCCAGGTGACAGGTAAGAGTACACTTTACGTTTGGGCACCCAGATTTGATCATTTCCTTCATAGTATCCTTGGGCTTCCAATAGTCGTTTAGGAATCCAACGCAGCGTTTCTTTACAGTTCTTGGAGTGAGTGGTACGGTTCTTACTAGGTTTCCGTGTTTTTGCATCAACCATGCTCACTACAGAGGTTTTAGGGACCCAATTGTATGTTTTCTCTGTTATATTAGGATGGTTCTTGTGTGTCTCAAGCTTTCTTTCAACTACATTAGTTGAAGCTCTAGAGAGTTGGGCTATGGGGACGTATGGTTCAACCTCCTGGACATGCAATGTCTTGGGTTTTATTTCCTTGGGCAATATCTCAGGGACTATGGCTTGAGTGGTAGGGCTAAGAGTTGGTTTTTGCGTTGTAACACCCCCAGTCCCCCAATCAATAGTGCATTTGGTGGCTATCATCCACGTGCGGCCTAGGTTTATATTACCCTCCATAGTTCCAGTAGGCATGACCAAAAAGTCTTGAGCTACCACCCCATTGTCATAACTGACAGAAGTGTGCCAGATTCCAAAAACCGCAGTTTTTTTCTTGTTGACACCCTTGACTTGGATAATACTCTCAGATAGAGGTGGCTTCCCTAACTGACACCACACCCCATAGGATAGCAGATTGTATTTAGCACCCGTGTCCAATAAGGCGTTATATAGCACTTTTCCATAGGCACTATTTAACTCAATGGGGTATCGTAGAGGTGTGTCAGAGTCCAACCCATCCTCTTCGATTTCCACGTGGAATGCATTTGTGACCCCAAGGTTAGCCTCTCGTTTTTGTCTTATACGTTGTTGTCGCTCCTTAGCCTCAGCTTGAGCTTGTATCTTGTTTAACTCGGTTTGTGCTTTGGCGGCCTTCTTTTGATGAATGGCCCGTAGTTCTTCTTGGCTTAAAGGATCATAATATCTTTTGAATTTACTCCCATTGAGGAATCCAATGGTTTCAACTCCATCAAGAGTTTCCACACGAAGGGTACCTTGTGGGGTAATTTCACATACTCTATATGGTCCTTTACCAGCATATTTCAACTTTTTCTTCTCTTTACGTACTCCATACATAAGGACTTTATCACCAACTTTGATATCCTTGTCCTTCACATGGCGATCAAACCACTTCTTTCTCCTATCCTTTTCCACAAGAGCATTTTGCACAGCCAACTGTCTCTCTTCGTCTAGTTTTTCTAAGATAAACAAACGCTCAGTTAAGGGGTTACCATTCCATCCTTCTTGCGAAGCTACCCTAAGACTAGGAATGACAAACTCCCAAGGCATAACCGCTTCTTGGCCGTATACCATTTTGAATGGCGTACAATTAATAGCCACTTTATAAGCAGTACGATAAGCCCATAGAGCAGATGTCAACTTCAAATCCCAATCAGTGCGATGAGCTTCTACCGTCTTGGTTAAAATAGAGATTAGAGTCTTGTTGGTGCTCTCGGCTTGTCCATTAGCTTGCGGGTAATAAGGTGTAGACTTATGGTGGGATATCATAAAGGTCGTGGTAAGCTCTCTTATTACCTCATTTATAAAATGGGTACCATTATCACTAACAATTTCAAAAGGGCAACCAAATCTTGTGATAATGTTCTCAAAAAGAAACTTAGCTGTTGTCCTCGCGTCAGCTTTTTGTGAAGCCTTAGCTTCAGCCCACTTTGTTACATAGTCCGTAGCAACTAGAATATATCGAGATTGAGTGTTGCGAGCTGTGGGACTAATTGGACCTACAAAGTCTAAGCCCCATTTTTCAAATGGTTGGGTTACTTTAATAGGATGTAAGGGCATTCTGTCCTTGCGCTGTGTGGTCTTGTAACGTTGGCACTCATCACACCCTTTTGTAAAAAGTGATGCATCCTAAAATAAAGTTGGCCACCAATAGCCTGATTGCAGCACCTTTCTAGCAGTCAGGTCCCCTGAAAAATGTCCTCCTGCTATGCCCATATGTGCTTCTTGCAAGATATACAAATATTCATCCTCGCGGGCACAACGCCTAAGAATATCATCCTTGCCTAATCTATACAGGGTTCCGGCAATCAAACAATAGGATTCACATTCTTTTACTAGCCTTCGAGCGATATCCTTACGAAGTTCCTTGGGTGGAAAACCATTAACTAAAAAGTTAACAATGTTCTCACTCCATTCAGGCATAGTCTCAACTATGAATAGGGAAGTATCGGGTAATTCATCATCAACTCCTGTAGGGGCTTCACCATTGGGTATGCGAGACAAATGATCAGCCATGACGTGCCTTTTACCGGGTCTCACTACAATCGTGAAATCAAACTCAAGAAGAATTAACAACCATCGTGTGATTCTTCCTGTGGAGCATGGCTTGTTTACCAGATACAGCAACGCTTGATGATCCACATAAAATACAAACTTGTTTGCCAGAAGGTAGTAGCGAAATTTCTTTACTGCATAAACCATTGCCAAACCTTCTCGCTCTGTAGTGGTGTAGTTCATTTCAGCATCGTTCAATTGACGGCTTGCCAAGCTAATGGGATAGTCCAATTTATGTTCTCCTGGTTGAGTGAGAACACACCCAATAGCAAAGTTTGATGCATCAATATGCACATGGAAAATGACATCCCAGTTGGGTGTCCTTAAAATTGGAGCACTTGCTAGTGTTTTCTTCAATTGTTCATAGGCCTGGTCACACTCTTCAGTCCATTTAAATTCAATGAGAAGCTTGTACAAAGGACGTGCTATCTCAGCGAAAAATAAAATAAACCGTCGATAATAACCCACGTGTCCCATGAACCGTTGAACTCCCTTGTAATTGGTTGGTGGTGGTAACTCTAGAATCACTTTAATTTTGCTCTCATCGGTTGAGATACCATTCTTGGATACTATATGCCCTAAAATAACTCCATGCTTGACCCAAAATTGGCATTTGAACGGGTTCAATGAGATACGATATAACCTACATTTTTCAAACACCTTCCGCAAACATGATAGATGTTCTTTCCAAGAAGAGTAAACACAAAGGTCGTCTAAGAAAGCTTCACAAAACTCTCTCAAATATTCTTTAAAAGCAGTGTTTATTAATCGTTGGAATGTAGCAGGGGCATTTGTTAAGCCAAAAGCCATCACACGAAATGCAAACACGCCAAATTCTGTGATGAAGGCAGTTTTAGCTTGGTCCTCTAGCGCTATCGTGATTTGGTTGTAGCCTGAGTACCCATCTAGAAAGCTATAAGCTTCCTTGCCTGCAACTCTTTCGAGTACATGTTCGGAATATGGTAGGGGGTAATGGTCTCTTCTAGTAGCTGCATTAACTTTTTTGAGGTCCACGCACACCCTGAGTTTCCCATTCTTTTTTGGCACGATAACTATTGGCGACACCCATTCAGAGTGTTCAATAGGATATATGAACCCACATTTGATAAGCTTTTCTAGTTCTTCTTGAATGATCTTTGCGTACTTAGGATTCATCGGGTAGGGTCTTTGTTGTACGGGCTTCGCAGTGCTAATCATAGGGATTGTATGTTGGACCACAGAAGGCGGAACACCTTTCATATCATGGTATGTCCAAGCGAATACGTCCTTGAATTCCTTGAGAAGCTCTTTGAGGACCGCCTCTTCAACTTCTGTGAGGTCTTGGGCAATAAAAACAGGTTTTGATTCTTCACCGGGGTCAGCTAATTCTATTTCTTTAACTATTGTCGGACCATCATAGATTCCATTATTCCCATCGATAGGTATTCTTTGGGCTTTTGTGTACACAACCTTTGCTTCCCCTGTGGTGTAAGATTTGAAATGTTCTGGTGCAGGATGCAAGTCTGTGGATTCTGGTTGTGCGTTGGTTTGTGCTTCCATTTCTGCTTTCTTGTGTTGTCGAGCTAACTCTTGGTTTTGACGCCTCCTTGCAGTGCGGCTCAACTTTGGCTTGTCTATGATCTCTAATTGGGCTATGTCATGGGGTCGTGGTCTACACCACATAACATTTTGGAGATATTCACCCCAATTGTCTACCAATTTTCGATGAGCATCGCATGCTCCTATATAACTGAGCCATTCTGCTGAGGATCTCTTCTTGTTTATCCTAGCACGTACATTGGCTCGATATCGACGCCTCTTAAGGTTTTTCTTTTTCTTATTTGAGACCTGCTTTTGATTTGCATTTAGATCTGGCTCACTAAAGGAGTCCTCGTTGGTGTCCTCTTCACTCTCGGAGGAGCTATCATCGGTTGATGTGCTCGATCCTTCCGAATGTTTTGACTGTGAACTTGCTCCACTCTCTAATTCATGAGATTCAGAATCCGTTTCACTCTGGGAGTCAGTGTCCAAGTCGTGTTGGTCAAAGTCTTCTATTGAGCTATCAGTGTCACTGTCAGATTGGTCCACAATTGCCTTGCCCTTAGAAGATGCATGTATGGCACTTATCATGTTCAGAGGTGCAATTTGTGGTACCTCTTCCCCCTCTGGTGTGACCCAAGTGGTTCCTCTATTTCCCCAGGTATCTATGGTTGCAGCTAGGTGTACCCAATCCACATTGTCCGACTCAGTCATCCCAGGTAGGATATCCATATAAGGAGAATCTTGGCCAATGTCTGTATCCTTCTTACAAGTGTAACAATATTGTAGTGGGGCCGAGTGAACTGTGGTGTCAGAGCGATGATCAATAATGGTTTTACTCCCTAAGGGGTGTACCTTACCAGTCACCAAATCCACTCTAAGGACAGAGTCTTGGAATTGCAAATAGACATGATTTTTAGACCAATCGTGAACCATTTGTGCTTCCCTCATGAATGGTCGTCCTAAAATCATTTCATATGACATAAGGTGTTTAGAGAAATCCATTACAATGAACGTATGTCGCACCTTGTATCCTAGAACTTTGATCTTAAGATCCTTGAGCATCCCCATAGGTTTGGCTATGGTACCATTTGCCATCTTTACCACAATGTTAGTAACACTGAGGCGGGGTTTTCCCATGGATTCCCAACAATCTTTTGTAACGATGCTAACTCCCGCACCACCATCAAGAATTCCCTTTATAGTTAATCCCTTGGTAGTGATGGGTAGGGTCGCATTAGACTCGTCGCCTTCAAAATACTGCCCTAATTCGTTAATGGGTACCTCGATCACAGACTCGTGTCCATCTAAGTCAAGTGATTGCACATGATTTTCCTCATCAATCATAATCGAGTCAGGCCTATTTGGTTGCGCAAACTGCGGTAATCCCGTTCGTAGCTCTCCGTTAAGGAATGCTCGAAGTGCAAGGAATAACTCAGGATCTCCATACAGCTTTGCTATGATCGTGGTTCGGACCTCAGAAGACATGAAGTCCACTAGTTTGGCAACATTCATTGGCGTTTTGCAGGGTGTAGGCCCTTGACTAGGAACTGGTGAGGATGGAATCTCATATTCCTCAATGGGATCAGGTATTCCTTCGTTAAACATCCTTTCCAATAAGAAGGGTGTATGCTCACTTTCTGATGTCCCGTCCTCACTCCCTTCTTGGATGATACTAGATATGGCTAACGGTCTATGGTTCATGTGGGGTGGATGAACTTGCGTGGGAAACACTGTGTCATGAATTTTGATATGCATGGGTTCTGGTTCTAGTTTCCTTTGAGTCTCCTCCACTAAACCTCTTAGATGTTTCACCTGCTCAATCTCGTCTACTGGGTTTGGATACGTCCCAATCTTCTTTTTACGATTTTTCCCTTTTTGCCCCTGCGGTTTATCTTGGGGGTCTTGGATTGGATTTGGAAACACTTGTGGTGTTTTCAGAGGCTCTTTATGGTTTTCTCTCATTCGGTTTTCATTTGGTTCCATGTTACGGTTTTCCTTGTCGGTCTTTCCCTTTGTGGTATTGGTTCTAGTCTCCATTGTGTCGACTGAATCTGAATCATCCTCGAGGTCATTCATATACACGGGGTCATCTCCTGTTCCTATGTTTGTTTTGGAACTTGGCTTTGAATTTTCCGTATTCTGCGACTTCTTCCTTCGTGTCTTCTTTTTCTTTGCTTGGATAATTGACGCGGTATCTCTCTCTTCGAGGATATGTCCTGGCCCTTGAAGCATGGACCGTGTAATCGCATAAGCGGGTGCGACGGGTGGTATTGGCGATGTCACACTAGCAATTTCGACCAAATTTAGGGGTGTGATTTTAGGCGCATTTAGGTTATAGGGGCATTGGGCAATCAAGTGATCTATGCCACAACGATTACATGTGAGTATTGGCATTGCAGACGTGCTCCCTTGATTCACTTGCATCTGTGCAGCATTCTTTTGCAGCCTAATAGGGCACTCCGCTACTCGATGTGGTCCACCACACTCGTAGCATTGAAGAGGTGGCCTCCTAGCCTGGGTGTTGATATTTTGACCTCTGGATGCGAGAGCAGCAGCTTGATAAACCGGCTTGACTTGTCCCCAACAATCTTCCATGTAGTATATAGGACACTCTTCCAATGTATCAAGTCCGTAGGCAATACTAGTGTCTATTTCCTCCTCACAACCATCTGCATAAGCATTAGATGGCTCGCAACCCACTTGGTTCATAGGGGCGACTCTTGGATGCGGGGGCTGCGGTCCTAGCACAGGAGGTGGTAACGGTGTAGCTTGTACAACATTTTGAGATCTAGGGACCATGTGTTGCGGTAGTTGCTCAACAGGTGGAGTAGGCATCAATACAGGAGCTCGAGGCGCATCCGTCCAGGCTACAGGTGGTCTATTTGCCATCATACGTTTGATCATTAAACAATCCTTAGCTTGGTGACCATACCTACCACATGCGTTGCAAGTTCCATTAAATTTTACTCTAAACGTAGGGCACTCACTAGTGCTATGTGGACCTAAGCAAATGGAACACCATTGTTGCTCCCTTCTTGGATACATGTGACTATTTTGAGGGGGTCGATTATCCTTAAGAGACTCTTGGATTGCCTTGGTGAGGTCTGTCAAGAATGTCTCAAATACCTTTGGCTCATTGGCAATGGGCTTTGCAGTCATGGGTTCATACTCAATGGCTTGTGAGCTAGTGGATCTCCTGTCAGTAGACACCCTCATGCCTGCTATCATCAAGTTGTCCTCTAATTGGATTGCATTGGCAGTGACATCTTCCCAGGTTGTGATACCTCTAATCACTAGTCCATTATAGATTCCTTCATTCCTCAACCCTCGAATGAATCGATCAAGCAGTTGGTTATTGTTGAAGCGCTCATTTACAGGGCAGCGAGAGTTTAAGTGCTTTAGACGACTAATGAAGTCCCTTACTGACTCTCCTTCCTTATGTTCGGCCTTCTGTAGCTGAGATGCTACACCCCAAAGCACACCTTCTCGTATGTACTCTTTTAGAAACAACCTTCGAAGGGTAGGGTAGATTGTTTTCTCGTCCACCCTTAGGGTCCTATACCAATCTCCAGCCTTCCCACTTAATGTCAAGCTTAAGGCATTGCACTTATGTAGTTCGTTGCGTTCCCCTAAGGAATCACATACTTGTTCAAACACTTCAATGTGTTTCCTAGCATCTTCGTCCCCATTGAATTTTTGCGTGAGTTTGGCAATTTGTACTGCCTTACTTCTAGGCTCTCTATCAGAAGCATGACGCATATTTTCCGCGATAGATCGACCTATGGTTTGAGCAAACGCTGCCAAGTCACCTATGTGAGGAGGCAGGGCCGGTGGAGGTACTCTTGGAATCATATGTGGGAGAGGAACGGGTACCGGTCTTGGCATATGTGTGGATGATGCAGGATATGGAACATAACCGGGCATAGGTCCACTTGGATAAGGGCTAGGGAGCGGCACTCGAGGAGCATAAGCAAGTGGTACAATTGGAGGTGTGGGGGCCATGTGTGCATAAGGGGCTAGAGGCACATATGGTCGAGGCCCCATATTAGGTACTACGACACTAGGTAGTGGCACTGCGCTAACCGTAGATGTCATCGGTACATTCTCTGTCAGGCTTATCCCTGGAGTGAGCACTGTGTTTTCCTTAATAGAGGGTTGAGCCATGTTAGGGAAGCTAAAGTTTTCGCTCGGAGGCTCAGATTGCATAGAGACCCCAGGTGAAATGACGTAAGATGGGTCCATGGGGCTCATTAGAGGAGTCTCCATTTGTGATAGAGTAGGCTGTTGAGCCTTGCTCGTATCCAGAAATCTCATGGGGCCATTAGAGAGTATATTTACCCCTCGGTTTTGCCTTTCTGATTGAATAATGCCATGGATAACATTACAGATCATTTTCTGTTGATCTTCGATGCTCGTGGCACTAGAGGTGGATTGTACAATCTCTATCCATCCTACATGGTAGGCGTGGCCAGAGTGTAGATCCGTCAACACCTCAGTGTGGAGGTCGTATGTCCAATGATCATTAATGAGCAATCCTTCTAGAGTCGACGTGTTAACGGTTTCTTGTGAGGTAGAAGCAATGTTGCTCCCCGTGGTTTTACTTGTCACCAACGGTACTCTAGAGGGAACTTCTGAAGGAGGCAGCTCAACAGGGCCTTCTTGGTAAGAAGTTGGTAGGATATCCACATGGACACTCTTTGGGGGTGTGGGGTCCACGTGCGATGTGAAAGGAGATTCCACTTCCCCACCCCCTTCGTGTGCTTCATTTGCATCAGGTTCCGAGCGAGTAGCTCTACCTAATGTTTCCATGAAACGGCTAAACATACTAGTACTAGGCTGTGGAGCTTCGGGAGGTGCATGGCCTTCTCTCTCAGTGTTTTGGTTAGGGTATGCTTCCATGATTTCTGAGTCGGAGGAGGAATCACTAGCGGCTATTTTAGGGTCTTGGGTGGTGCTACCTTGTGTCCCCGCTGAGGGTGTAGATCCTATCGTGGATGGGTAATTGGTGTCCGTATGAACAGAGGCACCCTCAATATGCTCGTGTTCTAGCACCCGCCCAGAGCGTAAGTGCATGTGCTTTTGATACCCTAAGGTGTCAAAAAGCTGCTCTAGGAGGCCTTGTGACTAGTTTTTAGCGTGTCTTTTGTTTGTTTTTTTGCTAGATTTTTTTGAGCGTGTCGTGGAATGGGCCGTGTGATAGCTCAAAACGAGCGTATCGGTCAGAGGGTCGTGCCGTGCTTTACAGCCCTCCGTTTGGTCACTCTATGCCCTCGGAATCCCTAAAACTGTCAATTTCCAGTAGGGAACTAGGCCCAAACTAGAAAGTCTAAGGGTGCAAGTGGGAAGAGAAAGGAGGAGAGTGGAGGACTTGTCCCACATGCTCTCATTCTCTCTTGAGGGAGTAGGGTATATATATAAGAGTGAGTCTAGTATATATCATAAGACTGAGGACTGAGGCCTGGGCCTGGGCTTGGGCTTGGGCTTGGGCTTGGGCTTGGGCTTGGGCTTGGGCTTGGGCTTGGGCTTGGGCTTGGGAAAATGATCCCGATCCCGATCTATCTTTTATACAAACCAACCCGTACGTTTTAAGAGTCGTGTTTTTTATTTTCGAAAAATATCGCCGCCCACTCGCTCGCGTTTTTAATTTCCGAAATTTTTTCCTTTTTCCAAAATAATATTTTTTCTTTCAGGATTTTTTATTTTTATTTTTATTTTTATTTTGACGCTGAAAAACGCAGCAATGCAGAAAAACGAAAAAAAAAAAGAAATTGCAGAAATCTCCACACACCCCTTCCCTGCCTTTCCTATGATAGAAATTGCACCACAAGGAAGCGTGAAGTGCTAACCGAGCTTAGTGTAGGGCATATCCCCGGCAGCGGCGCCAAAAATGTGCGCTCCTTGCCGCACTGTCGAAGCAAGGGACTTGCCAATACACCGTATGCGAGCCACAAACGGCTCCAAGCACACAACAAGCCTAAACTAGCAAGCTCAAGAAAACAAAGGGTGTGTCACTCACCGCTCTACGCTCGCCTTCGTGGTGGATTCCTCGCCGCGATGAAGAAGAAGCTGCAGTCGTGCCGCGCTCAACCGCTTCGCCGCCGTCGTGCCTTCGTAATGCTCGATCGCACACACACTCTCCCTCTCTCTCTCTCTCACACACACACACACAAGGAGGTGAAGAAGAAGAAGATGGAGATGGAGCAAGAGCACTCTTCAATTGCACAAATGAGAGAATGAGTAAAAATTAGGTTTAGTTGGCTTTTATAGGAGCTCACCCCATTCACACTTGGGCGCCCATGCTTAACCAACTAATCCCTTGAATGTCCAAGTTAAAGTGCGCCTCTCATCGGCGATCACTCTACCTTTCCCTATTGGTCCGACAAGCCCGGTACCTGACTCTACCAAATACATAATACGCGTCCATCGTAGGTGATCAGGTGTCCGTGTGCCGTGAGGGTTAACATACTTTCAGGGAATTTAACATTGGCAGTCATGCAATCAAACCATGGTGCCCCTAGGATTACATCCTCATGCTTGAGAGGAGAGATGAAGAAATCCTCCTTGTCCACATAGATTTGGACATGGAGCCTCCATTTTCCAATTAAGG